>NW_025745804.1:160510-245510 GCF_021184085.1 Oncorhynchus gorbuscha | reverse complement strand
GTAACGTTTGGAATTCAGGCCAAAGAGTTCAATCTAGGTTTCATCTGACCAGTCTTGTTTCTTTGAATCCCAACAGACCAAGTGGTTCTTTTTCCTGGGTGTGTTTCTCACTCTGTGTGTGTGTGTCAAATCAAATAAAATTTTCTTTGTTACATACACATGGTTAGCAGATGTTAATGCGAGTGTAGCGAAATGCTTGTGCTTCTAGTTCCGACAATGCAGTAATAACCAACAAGTAATCTAACTAACAATTCCAAAACTACTACCTTATAGACACAAGTGTAAGGGGATAAAGAATATGTACATAAGGATATATGAATGAGTGATGGTACAGAGCGGCATAGGCAAGATACAGTAGATGGTATTGAGTGCAGTATATACATATGAGATGAGTATGTAAACAAAGTGGCATAGTTAAAGTGGTTAGTGATACATGTATTACATAAGGATGCAGTAGATGATATAGAGTACAGTATATACGTATACATATGAGATGGATAATGTAGGGTATGTAAACATTATATTAGGTAGCATTGTTTAAAGTGGCTAGTGATATATTTTACATCATTTCCCATCAATTCCCATTATTTAAGTGGCTGGAGTTGAGTCAGTGTCAGTGTGTTGGCAGCAGCCACTCAATGTTAGTGGTGGCTGTTTAACAGTCTGATGGCCTTGAGATAGAAGCTGTTTTTCAGTCTCTCGGTCCCAGCTTTGATGCACCTGTACTGGCCTCGCCTTCTGGATGATAGCGGGGTGAACAGGCATTGGCTCGGGTGGTTGTTGTCCTTAATGATCTTTATGGCCTTCCTGTGACATCGGGTGGTGTAGGTGTCCTGGAGGGCAGGTAGTTTGCCCCTAGTGATGCGTTGTGCAGAACCCACTACCCTCTGGAGAGCCTTACGGTTGTGGGCGGAGCAGTTGCCGTACCAGGCGGTGATACAGCCCGAAAGGATGCTCTCGATTGTGCATCTGTAGAAGTTTGTGAGTGCTTTTGGTAACAAGCCAAATTTCTTCAGCCTCCTGAGGTTGAAGAGGCGCTGCTGCGCCTTCTTCACGATGCTGTCTGTGTGGGTGGACCAATTCAGTTTGTCTGTGATGTGTACGCCGAGGAACTTAAAACTTACTACCCTCTCCCCTACTACCCTCTCCCCTACTGTTCCATTGCTGTGGATAGGGGAGTGTTCCCTCTGCTGTTTCCTGAAGTCCACAATCATCTCCTTAGTTTTGTTGACGTTGAGTGTGAGGTTATTTTCCTGACACCACACTCCGAGGGCCCTCACCTCCTCCCTGTAGGCCGTCTCGTCGTTGTTGATAACCAAGCCACTGTTGTGTCGTCCGCAAACTTGATGATTAAGTTGGAGGCGTGCGTGGCCACGCAGTCGTAGGTGAACAGGGAGTACAGGAGAGGGCTCAGAACGCACCCTTGTGGGGCCCCAGTGTTGAGGATCAGCGGGGTGGAGATGTTGTTGCCTACCCTCACCACCTGGGGGCGGCCCGTCAGGAAGTCCAGTACCCAGTTGCACAGGGCGGGGTCGAGACCCAGGGTCTCGAGCTTGATGACGAGCTTGGAGGGCACTATGGTGTTAAATGCCGAGCTGTAGTCGATGAACAACATTCTCAGATAGGTATTCCTCTTGTCCAGATGGGTTAGGGCAGTGTGCAGTGTGGTTGAGATTGCATCGTCTGTGGACCTATTTGGGAGGTAAGCAAATTGGAGTGGATCTAGGGTGTCAGGTAGGGTGGAGGTGATATTAGCTTGTTTGATTGCCTTGCGGAGGGAATAGTTACACTGTTTGTATTCGGTCATGTTTCCAGTCACCTTGCCCTGATTAAAAGCAGTGGTTCACGCTTTCAGTTTCACGCGAATGCTGCCATCAATCCACGGTTTCTGGTTTGGGAATGTTTTAATCATTGCTATGGGAACGACATCTTCAACGCACGTTCTAATGAACTCGCTCACAGAATCAGCGTATTCGTCAATGTTGTTGTCTGACGCAATACGGAACATATCCCAGTCCACGTGATGGAAGCAGTCTTGGAGTGTGGAATCAGATTGGTCGGACCAGCGTTGATCAGCGCGGGAGCTTCTTGTTTTAGTTTCTGTCCGTAGGCAGGGATCAACAAAATGGAGTCGTGGTCAGCTTTTCCGAAAGGAGAGCGGGGCAGGGCCTTATATGAGTCGCGGAAGTTGGAATAGCAATGATCCAAGGTTTTTCCAGCCCTGGTTGCGCAATCGATATGCTGATAACATTTAGGGAGTCTTGTTTTCAGATTAGCCTTGTTAAAATCCCCAGCTACAATGAATGCAGCCTCCGGATATATGGATTCCAGTTTGCAAAGAGTCAAATAAAGTTCGTTCAGAGCCATCGATGTGTCTGCTTGGGGGGGAATATATACGGCTGTGATTATAATCAAAGATAATTTTCTTGGTAGATAATGCGGTCGACATTTGATTGTGAAGAATTCTAAGTCAGGTGAACAGAAGGACTTGAGTTCCTGTATGTTGTTATGATCACACCACGTCTCGTTAATCATAAGGCATACCCCCCGCCCCTCTACTTACCAGAAAGATGTTTGTTTCTGTCTCTGATGTCCCTCTGGAACGCTACCCTTGCTCGGATTTCATCAACCTTGTTGTTAAGAGACTGGACATTGGCGAGGAGAATGCTAGGGAGTGGTGCACGATGTGCCCGTTTCCGGAGTCTGACCAGAAGACCGCTTCGTTTTCCCCTTTTACGGAGTCGTTTTTTGGGTCGCCGGCTGGGATCCATTCCATTGTCCTGGGTGAAAGGCAGAACGCAGGATCCGCTTCGCGAAAGTCATATTCTTGGTCGTACTGATGGTGAGTTGATGCTGCTCTTATGTTCAGTAGTTCTTCTCGACTGTATGTAATGAAACCTAAGATGACCTGGGGTACCAATGTAAGAAATAACACGTAAAAAATCCCAAAACTGTATAGTTTCCTAGGAACGCGAAGCGAGGCGGCCATCTCTGTCGGCGTGTGTGTGCGTGCGTGCGCGTGCGTGCGTGTGTGTGTGATGATGGGGACCTGGTAGGAGGCCAGTATCAATCTGAGGACCGGCCTCCATTGGTCTGGTTCATCAAGCTGAGCGTTGCTGAGCTGCCTGATGGGTCTAGATTAGAGATGATCTGTCTGTAAGTGGGGCTCATCCATCAGGTCTGGAGAGGAGAGGGAGACCTAGCCACTTCATCACTAACTTAAACACACCTAATCTAGCATTGCATGGCTTCTAACTCATATCTAGTCTAGTGCTGCATGGCTTCTAACTCATATCTAGTCTAGTGCTGCATGGCTTCTAACTCATATCTAGTCTAGTGCTGCATGGCTTCTAACTCATATCTGGTATAGTGCTGCATGGCTTCTAACTCATATCTAACAGAGGAGAGCTGATTCCACCTCACATACCTATCGTTGCATCAGGCTTGGGGAGGAGGAGAGGAGCAGACACATGGCTACTTTATCATGCTAGCTGTCATGTACTTAAGAGTTAGCATGGATGACAATCTAAAAGGAGAACCAGAGCTCTCTCATCATGTACTTAGCGTTAGCATGGATGAGAATCTACAAGGAGAACGAGAGCTCTCTCATCATGTACTTAGCGTTAGCATGGATGAGAATCTACAAGGAGAACCAGAGCTCTCTCATCATGTTCTTAGCGTTAGCATGGATGAGAATCTACAAGGAGAACCAGAGCTCTCTCATCATGTACTTAGCGTAAGCATGGATGAGAATCTACAAGGAGAACCAGAGCTCTCTCATCATGTACTTAGCGTTAGCATGGATGAGAATCTACAAGGAGAACCAGAGCTCTCTCATCATGTACTTAGCGTTAGCATGGATGAGAATCTACAAGGAGAACCAGAGCTCTCTCATCATGTACTTAGCGTTAGCATGGATGAGAATCTACAAGGAGAACCAGAGCTCTCTCATCATGTACTTAGCGTTAGCATGGATGAGAATCTACAAGGAGAACCAGAGCTCTCTCAACATGTACTTAGCATTAGCATGGATGACAATCTACAAGGAGAACCAGAGCTCTCTCATCATGTACTTAGCGTTAGCATGGATGACAATCTACAAGGAGAACCAGAGCTCTCTCAACATGTGCTTAGCGTTAGCATGGATGAGAATCTACAAGGAGAACCAGAGCTCTCTCATCATGTACTTAGCGTTAGCATGGATGAGAATCTACAAGGAGAACCAGAGCTCTCTCATCATGTACTTAGCGTTAGCATGGATGAGAATCTACAAGGAGAACCAAAGCTCTCTCATCATATAGAGTTGTAAACTTTAAACCTGTAACTAATGTCCTCCTCTTCATCACTCTAACTCATACACCTAACCACCTAGCCTTGTCCTCCTCTTCATCACTCTAACCACCTAGCCTTGTCCTCCTCTTCATCACTCTAACCACCTAGCCATGTCCTCCTCTTCATCACTAACCACCTAGCCTTGTCCTCCTCTTCATCACTCTAACCACCTAGCCTTGTCCTCCTCTTCATCACTAACCACCTAGCCTTGTCCTCCTCTTCATCACTCTAACCACCTAGCCTTGTCCTCCTCTTCATCACTCTAACCACCTAGCCTTGTCCTCCTCTTCATCACTCTAACCACCTAGCCTTGTCCTCCTCTTCATCACTCTAACCACCTAGCCTTGTCCTCCTCTTCATCACTCTAACCACCTAGCCTTGTCCTCCTCTTCATCACTCTAACCACCTAGCCTTGTCCTCCTCTTCATCACTCTAACCACCTAGCCTTGTCCTCCTCTTCATCACTCTTCATCACAACAGGCCCTGGCTGGAGATACGGAGATTCATCACAACAGGCCCTGGCTGGAGATACAGAGATTCACCACAACAGAGATTCATCACAACAGAGATTCATCACAACAGAGATTCATCACAACAGAGATTCATCACAACAGGCCCTGGCTGGAGATAAGGAGATTCATCACAACAGAGATTCATCACAACAGGCCCTGGCTGGAGATAAGGAGATTCATCACAACAGAGATTCATCACAACAGAGATTCATCACAACAGGCCCTGGCTGCCGATACGGAGAGTTTGCCCCCCTGCCGCGCCTCCTCGGAAACCTCTGTCTCAAAGCCTCGGATCCGGATTACGTTCACAGCTTGTTATTTTACACACGTGGCGTCTTCTCCTATTTCTGAACAGTTGAAATAAATAAACCCTGCTGTGATGTGAACGGGCGTATCCCCAAAAGTATATATCGAAGGCTATAAAAGAAAAACTTCTCCGTCTGCAGTCGCTCGATATGCTGTCTAGATAGCTGCATGTAAGTCCCCACAACGGAGCAGAAACACAATCTGTGTTCAACTACAAACAGACCCGACCAACTGCTATTTCACTTCTCAATGATCACACACACGTAGGCAGACTACCTGTTCCACCTCTGGAAGCAGAACGTTCTAGGCAGACTCGCTGTTCCACCTCTGGGAAGCAGAACGTTCTAGGCAGACTACCTGTTCCACCTCTGGGAAGCAGAACGTTCTAGGCAGACTACCTGTTCCACCTCTGGGAAGCAGAACGTTCTAGGCAGACTACCTGTTCCACCTATGGGAAGCAGAACGTTCTAGGCAGACTTGCTGTTCCACCTCTGGGAAGCAGAACGTTCTAGGCAGACTTGCTGTTCCACCTCTGGGAAGCAGAACGTTCTAGGCTGACTACCCGTTCCACCTCTGGGAAGCAGAACGTTCTAGGCAGACTACCCGTTCCACCTCTGGGAAGCAGAACGTTCTAGGCAGACTTGCTGTTCCACCTCTGGGAAGCAGAATGTTCTAGGCAGACTTGCTGTTCCACCTCTGGGAAGCAGAACGTTCTAGGCAGACTCGCTGTTCCACCTCTGGGAAGCAGAATGTTCTAGGCAGACTACCTGTTCCACCTATGGGCAGCAGAACGTTCTAGGCAGACTAGCATGTATATCAGGAATATCAGGACCGGTAGAGTCTGACAACGGGCGAGTGAGTTTTACGTCACCCGGCACATTATCATTCAACTACTGCTTTAGACTGTCTCCTATTGGTGATGATAATCTACATAGTTACGCTGCTTTAGACTGTCTCCTATTGGTGATGATAATCTACATAGTTACTCTGCTGCTTTAGACTGTCTCCTATTGGTGTTGATAATCTACATAGTTATTCTGCTTTAGACTGTCTCCTATTGGTGATGATAATCTACATAGTTATTCTGCTTTAGACTGTCTCCTATTGGTGATGATAATCTACATAGTTATTCTGCTTTAGACTGTCTCCTATTGGTGATGATAATCTACATAGTTATTCTGCTTTAGACTGTCTCCTATTGGTGATGATAATCTACATAGTTATTCTGCTTTAGACTGTCTCCTATTGGTGATGATAATCTACATAGTTATTCTGCTTTAGACTGTCTCCTATTGGTGATGATAATCTACATAGTTATTCTGCTTTAGACTGTCTCCTATTGGTGATGATAATCTACATAGTTATTCTGCTGCTTTAGACTGTCTCCTATTGGTGATGATAATCTACATAGTTATTCTGCTGCTTTAGACTGTCTCCTATTGGTGATGATAATCTACATAGTTATTCTGCTGCTTTAGACTGTCTCCTATTGGTGATGATAATCTACATAGTTATTCTGCTTTAGACTGTCTCCTATTGGTGATGATAATCTACATAGTTATTCTGCTTTAGACTGTCTCCTATTGGTGATGATAATCTACATAGTTATTCTGCTTTAGACTGTCTCCTATTGGTGATGATAATCTACATAGTTATTCTGCTTTAGACTGTCTCCTATTGGTGATGATAATCTACATAGTTATTCTGCTTTAGACTGTCTCCTATTGGTGATGATAATCTACATAGTTATTCTGCTGCTTTAGACTGTCTCCTATTGGTGATGATAATCTACATAGTTATTCTGCTGCTTTAGACTGTCTCCTATTGGTGATGATAATCTACATAGTTATTCTGCTTTAGACTGTCTCCTATTGGTGATGATAATCTACATAGTTATTCTGCTGCTTTAGACTGTCTCCTATTGGTGATGATAATCTACATAGTCTAAAGCAGAATAACTATGTCATGGAGACTGTCTAAAGCAGAATTAGACATCACCAATAGAGACAGTCTAAAGCAGAATAACTGTCTCCTATTGGTGATGATAATCTACATAGTTATTCTGCTTTAGACTGTCTCCTATTGGTGATGATAATCTACATAGTTATTCTGCTTTAGACTGTCTCCTATTGGTGATGATAATCTACATAGTTATTCTGCTTTAGACTGTCTCCTATTGGTGATGATAATCTACATAGTTATTCTGCTTTAGACTGTCTCCTATTGGTGATGATAATCTACATAGTTATTCTGCTGCTTTAGACTGTCTCCTATTGGTGATGATAATCTACATAGTTATTCTGCTGCTTTAGACTGTCTCCTATTGGTGATGATAATCTACATAGTTATTCTGCTTTAGACTGTCTCCTATTGGTGATGATAATCTACATAGTTATTCTGCTGCTTTAGACTGTCTCCTATTGGTGATGATAATCTACATAGTCTAAAGCAGAATAACTATGTAGATTATCATCACCAATAGGAGACAGTCTAAAGCAGAATAACTATGTAGATTATCATCACCAATAGGAGACAGTCTAAAGCAGAATAACTGTCTCCTATTGGTGATGATAATCTACATAGTTATTCTGCTTTAGACTGGAACACTGTCGCCTATTGGTGATGATAATCTACATAGTTATTCTGCTGCTTTAGACTGTCTCCTATTGGTGATGATAATCTACATAGTCTAAAAGCAGAATAACTATGTAGATTATCATCACCAAAGGAGACAGTCTAACCCCGCAGAATAACTATGTAGATTATCATCACCAATAGGAGACAGTCTAAAGCAGAATAACTGTCTCCTATTGGTGATGATAATCTACATAGTTATTCTGCTTTAGACTGTCGCCTATTGGTGATGATAATCTACATAGTTATTCTGCTGCTTCAGGCTGTCTCCTATTGGTGATGATAATCTACATAGTTATTCTGCTGCTTCAGGCTGTCTCCTATTGGTGATGATAATCTACATAGTTATTCTGCTGCTTTAGACTGTCTCCTATTGGTGATGATAATCAGAAGATATCTAGACAGCAGAGTAGAACACCGAGCAGAAGATATCTAGACAGCAGAGTGGAACACCGAGCAGAAGATATCTAGACAGCAGAGTGGAACACCGAACAGAAGATATCTAGACAGCAGAGAACACCGAGCAGAAGATATCTAGACAGCAGAGTGGAACACCGAGCAGAAGATATCTAGACAGCAGAGTGGAACGCCGAGCAGAAGATATCTAGACAGCAGAGTGGAACGCCGAGCAGAAGATATCTAGACAGCAGAGTGGAACGCCGAGCAGAAGATATCTAGACAGCAGAGTGGAACGCCGAGCAGAAGATATCTAGACAGCAGAGTGGAACGCCGAGCAGAAGATATCTAGACAGCAGAGTGGAACGCTGAGCAGAAGATATCTAGACAGCAGAGTGGAACACTGAGCAGAAGATATCTAGACAGCAGAGTGGAACACTGAGCAGAAGCTGTGGGCAGCAGATACATAACAAAAAATAGATCCTGCACATGTGCAGAAATTTCTGTATCAATAGCCAAGGCACGTCGGGTTCCAGAAAGTCCAGAACCGCAGCCACTCATCCTCAGCCCCTCTCTCTCCCTCAACAGACTCAACCCCTCTCTCTCCCTCAGACTCAACCCCTCTCTCTCCCTCGACAGACTCAACCCCTCTCTCTCCCTCGACAGACTCAACCCCTCTCTCTCCCTCGACAGACTCAACCCCTCTCTCTCCCTCGACAGACTCAACCCCTCTCTCTCCCTCGACAGACTCAACCCCTCTCTCTCCCTCGACAGACTCAACCCCTCTCTCTCCCTCGACAGACTCAACCCCTCTCTCTCCCTCGACAGACTCAACCCCTCTCTCTCCCTCGACAGACTCAACCCCTCTCTCTCCCTCGACAGACTCAACCCCTCTCTCTCCCTCGACAGACTCAACCCCTCTCTCCCTCGACAGACTCAACCCCTCTCTCTCCCTCGACAGACTCAACCCCTCTCTCTCCCTCGACAGACTCAACCCCTCTCTCCCTCGACAGACTCAACCCCTCTCTCCCTCAGACTCAACCCCTCTCTCCCTCAGATTCAACCCCTCTCTCTCCCTGATTCAATCCCTCTCCCTCCTTCAGACTCAACCCCTCTCTCTCTCCCTCAACAGACTCAACCCCTCTCTCTCACTCAACAGACTCAACCCCTCTCTCTCCCTCAGACTCAACCCCTCCCTCGCCCTCAGATTCAACCCCTCTCTCCCTCAGATTCAACCCCTCTCTCTCCCTCAACCACTCTCTCTCCCTCAGATTCAACCCCTCACTCTCCCTCAGATTCAACCCCTCTCTCTCTCAGATTCAACCCCTCTCTCTCTCTCAGATTCAACCCCTCTCTCCCTCAGATTCAACCCCTCTCTCCCTCAACCCCTCGCTCTCTCTCAGATTCAACCCCTCGCTCTCTCTCTGATTCAACCCCTCGCTCTCCCTCAACAGACTCAACCCCTCTCTCTCACTCAACAGACTCAACCCCTCTCTCTCCCTCAGATTCAACCCCTCGCTCTCCCTCAGACTCAACCCCTCTCTCTCCCTCAGATTCAACCCCTCTCTCCCTCAGATTCAACCCCTCTCTCCCTCAGATTCAACCCCTCTCTCCCTCAGATTCAACCCCTCTCTCCCTCAGATTCAACCCCTCTCTCCCTCAGATTCAACCCCTCTCTCCCTCAGATTCAACCCCTCTCTCTCCCTCAGATTCAATCCCTCTCCCTCCTTCAGACTCAATCCCTCTCTCTCTCTCCCTCAACAGACTCAACCCCTTTCTCTCCCTCAACCCCTCAAAAGACTCAACCCCTTTCTCTCCCTCAAACCCTCTCTCTCACTCAACAGACTCAACCCCTCTCCCTCGTCAGACTCAACCCCTCTCTCTCCCTCGACAGACTCAACCCCTCTCTCTCCCTCAACAGACTCAACCCCTCTCTCTCCCTCAGACTCAACCCCTCACTCTCCCTCAGATTCAACCCCTCTCTCTCCCTCAACCACTCTCTCTCCCTCAGATTCAACCCCTCACTCTCCCTCAGATTCAACCCCTCTCTCTCTCTCAGATTCAACCCCTCTCTCCCTCAGATTCAACCCCTCTCTCCCTCAGATTCAACCCCTCTCTCCCTCAACCCCTCGCTCTCTCTCAGATTCAACCCCTCGCTCTCTCAGATTCAACCCCTCGCTCTCTCTCAGATTCAACCCCTCTCTCTCTCTCAGATTCAACCCCTCTCTCCCTCAGATTCAACCCCTCTCTCTCCCTCAACCACTCTCTCTCCCTCAGATTCAACCCCTCACTCTCCCTCAGATTCAACCCCTCTCTCTCTCTCAGATTCAACCCCTCTCTCCCTCAACCCCTCGCTCTCTCTCAGATTCAACCCCTCGCTCTCTCTCAGATTCAACCACTCTCTCTCCCTCAGATTCAACCCCTCACTCTCCCTCAGATTCAACCCCTCTCTCTCTCTCAGATTCAACCCCTCTCTCCCTCTCAGATTCAACCCCTTTCTCCCTCAGATTCAACCCCTCTCTCCCTCAGATTCAACCCCTCTCTCCCTCAACCCCTCGCTCTCTCTCAGATTCAACCCCTCGCTCTCTCTCAGATTCAACCCCTCGCTCTCTCTCAGATTCAACCCCTCTCTCTCTCTCAGATTCAACCCCTCTCTCTCTCTGATTCAACCCCTCTCTCTCTCTCAGACTCAACCCCTCTCCCTCAGATTCAACCCCTCTCTCTCCCTCAGACTCAACCCCTCTCTCTCCCTCAACCCCTCACTCTCTCTCAGATTCAATCCCTCTCTCTCCCTCAACCCCTCTCTCTCTCAGATTCAACCCCTCTCTCTCTCAGATTCAACCCCTCTCTCTCTCTCCCTCAACCCCTCTCTCTCTCCCTCAACCCCTCTCTCTCCCTCAACCCCTCTCTCTCTCAGATTCAACCCCTCTCTCTCTCAGATTCAACCCCTCTCTCTCTCCCTCAACCCCTCTCTCTCCCCCTCAACCCCTCTCTCTCAGATTCAACCCCTCTCTCTCTCAGATTCAACCCCTCTCTCTCTCTCCCTCAACCCCTCTCTCTCTCCTCAACCCCTCTCTCCCTCAACCCCTCAACCTCTCTCTCTCAGATTCAACCCCTCTCTCTCTCTGATTCAACCCCTCTCTCTCCCCTCAACCCCTCTCTCTCTCAGATTCAACCCCTCTCTCTCTCTGATTCAACCCCTCTCTCTCAGATTCAACCCCTCTCTCTCTCTGATTCAACCCCTCTCCCCTCTCTGATTCAACCCCTCTCTCTCTCCCTCAACCCCTCTCTCTCTCTGATTCAACCCCTCTCTCTCTCCCTCAACCCCTCTCTCTCTCCCTCAACCCCTCTCTCTCTCTGATTCAACCCCTCTCTCTCTCCCTCAACCCCTCTCTCTCTCTGATTCAACCCCTCTCTCTCTCTGATTCAACCCCTCTCTCTCTCCCTCAACCCGTCTCTCTCTCTGATTCAACCCCTCTCTCTCTCTCCCTCAACCCCTCTCTCTCTCCCTCAACCCCTCTCTCTCTCTGATTCAACCCCTCTCTCTCTCCCTCAACCCCTCTCTCTCTCTGATTCAACCCCTCTCTCTCTCTGATTCAACCCCTCTCTCTCTCCCTCAACCCGTCTCTCTCTCTGATTCAACCCCTCTCTCTCTCCCTCAACCCTCTCTCTCCCTCAACCCAACTCTCTCTCTCCCTCAACCCCTCTCTCTCTCAGATTCAACCCCTCTCTCTCTCAGATTCAACCCCTCTCTCTCTCAGATTCAACCCCTCTCTCTCTCCCTCAACCCCTCTCTCTCCCTCAACCCCTCTCTCTCTCAGATTCAACCCCTCTCTCTCTCTGATTCAACCCCTCTCTCCCTCAGACAGATTTCTCCACTCCCTCCTTACATCCCCCATTACACAATTAATGATGTTATTTCATTGATGCTCTACTTTGTTCTCGTCAAGGTCACGACCCGGAAGAAGAGAGGGAAGAAAAAGAGGAAGAACGTTTTCTTCAGTCTTCAAAACGAAGCCGCGTCCAAACTGAGAACGGTTTCAATCAGATCCTTTCAACCCCTCATTAAACCTCTCTTTGTTCACCGAGCTCCCAGCTAATGAAATTAGACCAGAAGAAGAACGGTCCGGAACATTCTCAGCACACAGGCAGGCACACCATGAGGGACAGGTGGAGCGCCCTAAACTGTTCACATGAATAGACTGAGCTGATTATATAGTGGAGATACCATGATAAAGGGCACACAGGCACTAAAGCGGTTTGTCCTTTAATATCGTATTACAGTTACCCTGTTGGTCAGAGCTGTAGGTCAGAGCTGTAGGTCAGAGGCTGTAGGTCAGAGGCTGTAGGTCAGAGCGGTAGGTAAGAGGCTGTAGGTCAGAGGCTGTAGGTCAGAGGCTGTAGGTCAGAGCTGTAGGTCAGAGCTGTAGGTCAGAGCTGTTGGTCAGATCTGTAGGTCAGAGCTGTTGGTCAGAGCTGTTGGTCAGAGCTGTAGGTCAAAGCTGTTGGTCAGAGCTGTTGGTCAGATCTGTAGGTCAGATCTGTAGGTCAGAGCTGTTGGTCAGAGCTGTAGGTCAGAGCTGTTGGTCAGAGGCTGTAGGTCAGAGGCTGTAGGTCAGAGGCTGTAGGTCAGAGGCTGTAGGTCAGAGCTGTAGGTCAGAGCGGTAGGTCAGAGGCTGTTGGTCAGAGCTGTAGGTCAGAGCGGTAGGTCAGAGGCTGTTGGTCAGAGCTGTAGGTCAGAGCTGTAGGTCAGAGGCTGTAGGTCAGAGCTGTAGGTCAGAGCTGTAGGTCAGAGCTCCAAAGACCAATCTCCATTTTGTCAGAACCTAATGCACAATACGGTTTCCTGACTTTATCTCATGTGAATAACAATCCATAATGTTTGATGGTCTTTAATCACACTTCAACATCTCCCAACAAAATGTCCAGACAGTCATGATTAGAATGGGTGGCAATCTTTCATTACAACAGCAATAGAAATACTGAATTAAGAGTTTTATGTCGTCTATAATATAGTACTCTCAAAACAACTACAATGGTTCATTAATACGGACTCATCAACACTCCATTCATTCAGCGTCATAGTTTCACATTGTTTGGATGGGGACTAGATGAAACCATACTGGCTAGCTGTCTCAAGGCACAAAGAGGCAGATGTACCAGTAGTATGGATGGGGACTAGATGAAACCATACTGGCTAGCTGTCTCAAGGCACAAAGAGGCAGATGTACCAGTAGTATGGATGGGGACTAGATGAAACCATACTGGCTAGCTGTCTCAAGGCACAAAGAGGCAGATGTACCAGTAGTATGGATGGGGACTAGATGAAACCATACTGGCTAGCTGTCTCAAGGCACAAAGAGGCAGATGTACCAGTAGTATGGATGGGGACTAGATGAAACCATACTGGCTAGCTGTCTCAAGGCACAAAGAGGCAGATGTACCAGTAGTATGGATGGGGACTAGATGAAACCATACTGGCTAGCTGTCTCAAGGCACAAAGAGGCAGATGTACCAGTAGTATGGATGGGGACTAGATGAAACCATACTGGCTAGCTGTCTCAAGGCACAAAGAGGCAGATGTACCAGTAGTATGGATGGGGACTAGATGAAACCATACTGGCTAGCTGTCTCAAGGCACAAAGAGGCAGATGTACCAGTAGTATGGATGGGGACTAGATGAAACCATACTGGCTAGCTGTCTCAAGGCACAAAGAGGCAGATGTACCAGTAGTATGGATGGGGACTAGATGAAACCATACTGGCTAGCTGTCTCAAGGCACAAAGAGGCAGATGTACCAGTAGTATGGATGGGGACTAGATGAAACCATACTGGCTAGCTGTCTCAAGGCACAAAGAGGCAGATATACCAGTAGTATGGATGGGGACTAGATGAAACCATACTGGCTAGCTGTCTCAAGGCACAAAGAGGCAGATATACCAGTAGTATGGATGGGGACTAGATGAAACCATACTGGCTAGCTGTCTCAAGGCACAAAGAGGCAGATGTACCAGTAGTATGGATGGGGACTAGATGAAACCATACTGGCTAGCTGTCTCAAGGCACAAAGAGGCAGATGTACCAGTAGTATGGATGGGGACTAGATGAAACCATACTGGCTAGCTGTCTCAAGGCACAAAGAGGCAGATGTACCAGTAGTATGGATGGGGACTAGATGAAACCATACTGGCTAGCTGTCTCAAGGCACAAAGAGGCAGATGTACCAGTAGTATGGATGGGGACTAGATGAAACCATACTGGCTAGCTGTCTCAAGGCACAAAGAGGCAGATGTACCAGTAGTATGGATGGGGACTAGATGAAACCATACTGGCTAGCTGTCTCAAGGCACAAAGAGGCAGATGTACCAGTAGTATGGATGGGGACTAGATGAAACCATACTGGCTAGCTGTCTCAAGGCACAAAGAGGCAGATGTACCAGTAGTATGGATGGGGACTAGATGAAACCATACTGGCTAGCTGTCTCAAGGCACAAAGAGGCAGATGTACCAGTAGTATGGATGGGGACTAGATGAAACCATACTGGCTAGCTGTCTCAAGGCACAAAGAGGCAGATGTACCAGTAGTATGGATGGGGACTAGATGAAACCATACTGGCTAGCTGTCTCAAGGCACAAAGAGGCAGATGTACCAGTAGTATGGATGGGGACTAGATGAAACCATACTGGCTAGCTGTCTCAAGGCACAAAGAGGCAGATGTACCAGAAGTACTGTATGTCTGGTACACAGTAAAATGCCAGATATACCAGTAGTATGGATGGGGACTAGATGAAACCATACTGGCTAGCTGTCTCAAGGCACAAAGAGGCAGATGTACCAGTAGTATGGATGGGGACTAGATGAAACCATACTGGCTAGCTGTCTCAAGGCACAAAGAGGCAGATGTACCAGTAGTATGGATGGGGACTAGATGAAACCATACTGGCTAGCTGTCTCAAGGCACAAAGAGGCAGATGTACCAGTAGTATGGATGGGGACTAGATGAAACCATACTGGCTAGCTGTCTCAAGGCACAAAGAGGCAGATGTACCAGTAGTATGGATGGGGACTAGATGAAACCATACTGGCTAGCTGTCTCAAGGCACAAAGAGGCAGATGTACCAGAAGTACTGTATGTCTGGTACACAGTAAAATGCCAGATATACCAGTAGTACTGTACACAGTAAAATGACAGATATACCAGTAGTACTGCATGTCTGGTACACAGTAAAATGACAGATATACCAGTAGTACTGTACACAGTAAAATGACAGATATACCAGTAGTACTGTACACAGTAAAATGACAGATATACCAGTAGTACTGTACACAGTAAAATGACAGATATACCAGTAGTATGGATGGGGACTAGATGAAACCATACTGGCTAGCTGTCTCAAGGCACAAAGAGGCAGATGTACCAGAAGTACTGCATGACTGGTACACAGTAAAATGACAGATATACCAGTAGTACTGTACACAGTAAAATGTCAGATATACCAGTAGTACTGTACACAGTAAAATGTCAGATATACCAGTAGTACTGCATGTCTGGTACACAGTAAAATGACAGATATACCAGTAGTACTGTACACAGTAAAATGTCAGATATACCAGTAGTACTGCATGTCTGGTACACAGTAAAATGACAGATATACCAGTAGTACTGTACACAGTAAAATGTCAGATATACCAGTAGTACTGTACACAGTAAAATGACAGATATACCAGTAGTACTGCATGTCTGGTACACAGTAAAATGTCAGATATACCAGTAGTACTGTACACAGTAAAATGTCAGATATACCAGTAGTACTGCATGTCTGGTACACAGTAAAATGTCAGATATACCAGTAGTACTGTACACAGTAAAATGACAGATATACCAGTAGTACTGCATGTCTGGTACACAGTAAAATGTCAGATATACCAGTAGTACTGTACACAGTAAAATGACAGATATACCAGTAGTACTGCATGTCTGGTACACAGTAAAATGTCAGATATACCAGTAGTACTGTACACAGTAAAATGACAGATATACCAGTAGTACTGTACACAGTAAAATGACAGATATACCAGTAGTACTGTACACAGTAAAATGACAGATATACCAGTAGTACTGTACACAGTAAATGACAGATATACTAGTAGTACTGTACACAGTAAAATGACAGATATACTAGTAGTACTGTATGTCTGGTACACAGTAAAATGTCAGATATACTAGTAGTACTGTACACAGTAAAATGCCAGATATACCAGTAGTACTGTATGTCTGGTACACAGTAAAATGTCAGATATACCAGTAGTACTGTACACAGTAAAATGACAGATATACCAGTAGTACTGTACACAGTAAAATGTCAGATATACCAGTAGTACTGTACACAGTAAAATGACAGATATACCAGTAGTACTGTACACAGTAAAATGACAGATATACGAGTAGTACTGTACACAGTAAAACATCAGGCTCTCTCTCCAAGTCCAACAACAGAGGTATCTTGCACAGCGATAGGCTGGTTCGGGTGAGGTTTCGGAATTGGTCACTTTGGAAATGGTAACCGTGGTTTCAGGCCATGGGCATCTGGTGATAGGCTGCGTAGCGACCAGTCACGTGATGGTAGATCTGGAGGAGAAAAAGAGAAGAAGAAGAAGAGAGAAACAGGAAGTAAAAACGGAAGATGAAAGAGGATGACAGGTAAATCATTTCAATATGACCCCGCTGTGACCCCGTTGTTATTAGGAGAACACTGACATGTATAAGGTTAAAAGGTCATGACTAATGGACAAACTAAACCATTATGGTCTCCTACAGTACCAAGCCTTTCCACTCTCAGCACTAAATCGGTCACGTTATGGGACGTGTGTTGGATGGAGGGTGTGTGTGTGTGTGTGTGTGTGTGTGTGTGTGTGTGTGTGTGTGTGTGTGTGTGTGTGTGTGTGTGTGTGTGTGTGTACCTGTCTCTCTATGTCAGCCAGCAGGCTACTAGCCCCCAGTCTAAAGAGGCGAGGGCTCAGCACTAATCGGTCACGTTATAGGTGTGTGTGTGTGTGTGTGTGTGTGTGTGTGTGTGTGTGTGTGTGTGTGTGTGTGTGTGTGTGTGTGTGTGTGTGTGTGTGTGTGTGTGTGTGTGTGTGTGTGTGTGTGTGTGTGTGTGTGTGTGTGTGTACCTGTCTCTCTATGTCAGCCAGCAGGCTACTAGCCCCCAGTCTAAAGAGGCGAGGGCTCAGCCACTCGTCTCCCAGCTCTTCCTTCATCAGAGTCAGCCACACCAACGACTCCTTGGCTGTACGGATCCCACCAGCAGGCTTAAAACCAACCTAGTGGGGTGTACGAGTCACAGGACACAGGAACAACGGCTGTAGAGGTCAGAGAGGCGACCACACAACTTCACGAGGGACGGAGGGCCATTCAACAGGGAACATGGTTCATTTCAAATCGGGTTTTAGGTGACGACATATATCTGATGTTGAACGGCATCGATTACAACTGAGTTCATTCAGCTAACTTGACTGAATGGAATCTGAAAAAAGCACACACACACACACACACACACACACACACACACACACACACACACACACACACACTAAGAGCCATACCTTATGTCCAGTCTTCAGGAAGTAGTCCCGGATGGCTCTGACCATCACTATGGCGACAGGGTAGGTAGCGTTGACAGACTCCTTCCCTGTTGACGTCTTGATGAAGTCCGACCCTGTTGTAACACAAACACACACACAGGCGTTGTTAAAAAGACGACCTCATTCCACCAACGGACCTACAGAGCATTTGGGGAGGTATCCAGAACCCTGGACTTTTTTTTTACACATTTTGTTATTATTATTTTGTTATTGTTGTTAAATGTAAAAACACTAAATCCTCATCAACCTTCACACAGTAGAGAGGAAAAGAGAAAAAGAGAGGGAAAAGAGAAAAAGAGAGGGAAAAAGAGAGGGAAAAAGAGAGGGAAAAAGAGAGGGAAAAAGAGAAAAAGAGAGGGAAAAAGAGAGAAAAAAGAGAGGAAAAAGAGAGGGAAAAAGAGAGAAAGAGAGAAATAATAATAATATTATTACGCGTTCAGGGGATGTACGTGTTTGAGAATGTGAGCTGGAAGCAGAGGTAACACTGTGGTTTTCCTAGATATAACCCCGTAATGACAAAGCGAAACAGGTTTTTTTTAGAAATGTTTGCTGGCCCAGCCAGATCCCAGACTAGATACCTGATCAAATATCTCTGGAGAGACATGAAAATATCTGGGGAGCAACGTTCCCCATCCAACCTGACAGAACTTGAGAGGATCTGCAGAGAAGAAGGGGAGAAACTCCCCAAATACAGGTGTGCCAAGCTTGTAGCGTCAAACCCAAGAAGTCTCAATGCTGTAATCACTGCCAAAGGTGCTTCAACAAAGTAACTGAGTAAAAGGCCTGAATACTGATGTAAATGTCATATTTCATCTCAAATCAAATCAAATTTTATTTGTCACATACACATGGTTAGCAGATGTTAATGCGAGTGTAGCGAAATGCTTGTGCTTCTAGTTCCGACAATGCAGTGATAACCAACAAGTAATCTAACTAACAATTCCAAAACTACTGTCTTATACACAGTGTAAGGGGATAAAGAATATGTACATAAAGATATATGAATGAGTGATGGTACAGAGCAGCATACAGTAGATGGTATCGAGTACAGTATATACATATGAGATGAGTGTGTAGACAAAGTAAACAAAGTGGCATAGTTAAAGTGGCTAGTGATACATGTGTTACATAAGGATGCAGTCGATGTTGTAGAGTACAGTATATACATATGCATATGAGATGAATAATGTAGGGTAAGTAACATTATATAAGGTAGCATTGTTTAAAGTGGCTAGTGATATATTTACATCATTTCCCATCAATTCCCATTATTAAAATGGCTGGAGTTGGGTCAGTGTCAATGACAGTGTGTTGGCAGCAGCCACTCAATGTTAGTGGTGGCTATTTAACAGTCTGATGGCCTTGAGATAGAAGCTGTTTTTCAGTCTCTCGGTCCCAGCTTTGATGCACCTGTACTGACCTCGCCTTCTGGATGATAGCGGGGTGAACAGGCAGTGGTTCGGGTGGTTGATGTCCTTGATGATCTTTATGGCCTTCCTGTAACAACGGGTGGTGTAGGTGTCCTGGAGGGCAGGTAGTTTGCCCCCGGTGATGCGTTGTGCAGTCCTCACTACCCTCTGGAGAGCCTTACGGTTGAGGGCGGAGCAGTTGCCGTACCAGGCGGTGATAGAGCCCGCCAGGATGCTCTCGATTGTGCATCTGTAGAAGTTTGTGAGTGCTTTTGGTGACAAGCCGAATTTCTTCAGCCTCCTGAGGTTGAATAGGCGCTGCTGCGCCTTCTTCACGACGCTGTCAGTGTGAGTGGACCAATTCAGTTTGTCTGTGATGTGTATGCCGAGGAACTTAAAACTAGCTACCCTCTCCACTACTGTTCCATCGATGTGGATAGGGGGTGTTCCCTCTGCTGTTTCCTGAAGTCCACAATCATCTCCTTAGTTTTGTTGACGTTGAGTGTGAGGTTATTTTCCTGACACCACACTCCAAGGGCCCTCACCTCCTCCCTGTAGGCCGTCTCGTCGTTGTTGGTAATCAAGCCTACCACTGTTGTGTCGTCCGCAAACTTGATGATTGAGTTGGAGGCGTGCGTGGCCACGCAGTCGTGGGTGAACAGGGAGTACAGGAGAGGGCTCAGAACGCACCCTTGTGGGGCCCCGTGTTGAGGATCAGCGGGGAGGAGATGTTGTTGCCTACCCTCACCACCTGGGGGCGGCCCGTCAGGAAGTCCAGTACCCAGTTGCACAGGGCGGGGTCGAGACCCAGGGTCTCGAGCTTGATGACGAGCTTGGAGGGTACTATGGTGTTGAATGCCGAGCTGTAGTCGATGAACAGCATTCTCACATAGGTATTCCTCTTGTCCAGGTGGGTTAGGGCAGTGTGCAGTGTGGTTGAGATTGCATCGTCTGTGGACCTATTTGGGCGGTAAGCAAATTGGAGTGGGTCTAGGGTGTCAGGTAGGGTGGAGGTGATATGGTCCTTGACTAGTCTCTCAAAGCACTTCATGATGACGGAAGTGAGTGCTACGGGGCGGTAGTCGTTTAGCTCAGTTACCTTAGCTTTCTTGGGAACAGGAACAATGGTGGCCCTCTTGAAGCATGTGGGAACAGCAGACTGGTATAGGGATTGATTGAATATGTCCGTAAACACACCGGCCAGCTGGTCTGCGCATGCTCGGAGGGCGCGGCTGGGGATGCCGTCTGGGCCTGCAGCCTTGCGAGGGTTAACACGTTTAAATGTCTTACTCACCTCGGCTGCAGTGAAGGAGAGACTGCATGTTTCCGTTGCAGGCTGTGTCAGTGGCACTGTATTGTCCTCAAAGCGGGCAAAAAAGTTATTTAGTCTGCCTGGGAGCAAGAAATCCTGGTCCGTGACTGGGCTGGATTTCATCTTGTAGTCCGTGATTGACTGTAGACCCTGCCACATGCCTCTTGTGTCTGAGCCATTGAATTGAGATTCCACTTTGTCTCTGTACTGACGCTTAGCTTGTTTAATAGCCTTACGGAGGGAATAGCTGCACTGTTTGTATTCAGTCATGTTGCCAGACACCTTGCCCTGATTAAAAGCAGTGGTTCGCGCTTTCAGTTTCACGCGAATGCTGCCATCAATCCACGGTTTCTGGTTAGGGAATGTTTTTATCGTTGCTATGGGAACGACATCTTCGCCGCACGTTCTAATGAACTCGCACACCGAATCAGCGTATTCGTCAATATTCCCATCTGACACAATACGAAACATGTCCCAGTCCACGTGCTGGAAGCAGTCTTGGAGTGTAGAGTCAGCTTGGTCTGACCAGCGTTGGACAGACCTCAGCGTGGGAGCCTCTTGTTTTAATTTCTGTCTGTAGGCAGGGATCAGCAAAATGGAGTCGTGGTCAGCTTTTCCGAAAGGGGGGCGGGGCAGGGCCTTATATGCGTCGCGGAAGTTAGAGTAACAATGATCCAAGGTTTTACCACCCCTGGTTGCGCAATCGATATGCTGATAAAATTTAGGGAGTCTTGTTTTCAGATTGGCTTTGTTAAAATTCCCAGCTACAATGAATGCAGCCTCCGGATAAATGTTTTCCAGTTTGCAAAGAGTTAAATAAAGTTCGTTCAGAGCCATCGATGTGTCTGCTTGGGGGGGGATATATACGGCTGTGATTATAATCGAAGAGAATTCTCTTGGAAGATAATGCGGTCTACATTTGATTGTGAGGAATTCTAAATCAGGTGAACAGAAGGATTTGAGTTCCTGTATGTTTCCTTCATCACACCATGTCCCGTTAGTCATGAGGCATACGCCCCCTCCCCTCTTCTTACCAGATAGATGTTTGTTTCTGTCCGCGCGATGCGTGGAGAAACCCGTTGGCTGTACCGCCCTGGATAGCGTTTTCCCAGTAAGCCATGTCTCCGTAAAGCAGAGAACGTTGCAGTCTCTGATGTCCCTCTGGAATGGCACCCTTGCTCGGATTTCATCAACCTTGTTGTCGAGAGACTGGACATTGGCAAGAAGAATACTGGGAAGTGGTGCGCGATGTGCCCTTTTTCGGAGTCTGACCAGAACACCGCCGCGTTTCCCTCTTTTTCGGAGTCGTTTCCTTGGGTCGCTGCATGCGATCCATTCCGTTGTCCTGTTTGTAAGGCAGAACACAGGATCCGCGTCGCGGAAAACATATTCTTGGTCGTACTGATGGTGAGTTGACGCTGATCTTATATTCAGTAGTTCTTCTCGACTGTATGTAATGAAACCTAAGATGACCTGGGGTACTAATGTAAGAAATAACACGTAAAAAAACAAAAAACTGCATAGTTTCCTAGGAACGCGAAGCGAGGCGGCCATCTCAGTCGGCGCTCTAATGAACCTATCCTCTGCAGCAGAGGTTACTCTGTGTTTTCCTGCAAAGAATTCTACAAATCTGTTTTTGTGATGTCATTATGGGGTCTTGTGATGTCACTATGGGGTCTTGTGATGTCACTACGGGGTCTTGTGACGTCACTACGGGGTCTTGTGATGTCACTACGGGGTCTTGTGACGTCACTACGGGGTCTTGTGACGTCACTACGGGGTCTTGTGACGTCACTACGGGGTCTTGTGATGTCATCATGGGTTCTTGTGATGTCACTACGGGGTCTTGTGATGTCATCATGGGGTCTTGCGATGTCACTACGGGGTCTTGCGATGTCACTACGGGGTCTTGCGATGTCACTACGGGGTCTTGCGATGTCACTACGGGGTCTTGCGATGTCACTACGGGGTCTTGCGATGTCACTACGGGGTAGTGTGTGTAGATTGATGAGGGGACAAAATGTGTAACGGCTGTAACGTAAAACAAAATGTGAGGGGAAAACCAGGGGGTCTGAATACATTCCGAATGCAGTGAATTAACATGTGAGATAACGATCTGTTAGGAATGTCGTGTTATTGTCACCATCACAATTCCTTCTTGACATCAATATGGAATCTACTCAGCTTTTCAACCGTCTACAATTCCAAAGAGATCCCATTCAAGCAGAATGAGCTATAGAAATAGGAAACTAGACATACAGATGACCTACAATACAACACACACATTTAAACATTCTAGAAATTCGAGAAATAAATTTTGTTTGAATAAATATAGGCAATGTAGAGATGTCATCAGACTGGACAAAAAAAAAACAATATGATACTACTACAGTATAAGAGGCACAGCTAGTTCTAAAGTATCTCTGACTGAAACATTATACTGAGGGCCGCTCCGCTCCCAGGGTCTCCAGAGACATTACAGTGAGGGCCGCCCCGCTCCCATGGTCTCCAGAGAGGGCCGCTCTGCTCCCAGGGTCTCCAGAGAGATTACAGTGAGGGCCGCTCTGCTCCCAGGGTCTCCAGAGAGATTACAGTGAGGGCCGCTCTGCTCCCAGGGTCTCCAGAGAGCCGCGCCCCGCCCCCAGGGTCTCCAGTGAGGGCCGCTCTGCCCCCAGGGTCTCCAGTGAGGGCCGCTCTGCCCCCAGGGTCTCCAGTGGGGCCGCTCTGCCCCCAGGGTCTCCAGTGAGGGCCGCTCTGCCCCCAGGGTCTCCAGTGAGGGCCGCTCTGCCCCCAGGGTCTCCAGTGAGGGCCGCTCTGCCCCCAGGGTCTCCAGTGAGGGCCGCTCTGCCCCCAGGGTCTCCAGTGAGGGCCGCTCTGCCCCCAGGGTCTCCAGTGAGGGCCGCTCTGCCCCCAGGGTCTCCAGAGAGGGCTGCTCTGCTCCCAGGGTCTCCAGAGCCAGAGGAGAACATATGGTGTCTGTGACACTGTGACAGAGCTAACAGAGGGTGTGTGCTGCCTGCCTCATCAATATAACCCTACATTCATCCCCTTCCCTCCCCTCCATCCCTACATTCATTCCCTTCCCTCCCCTCCCCTCCATCCCTACATTCATTCCCTTCCCTCCCCTCCCCTCCATCCCTACATTCATTCCCTTCCCTCCCCTCCCCTCCATCCCTACATTCATCCCCTCCCCTCCCCTCCCCTCCATCCCTACATTTATCCCCTTCCTTTCCTTCTGAGACAATTATGTCTTATCAGCTTTCTAGATAAAAATAGAAGATGAAATGACACGCTTTTAATAGATGAACCACAAACCCTGGCAAAAAACATAATCCCTCTATTCTGCCCTCCTTCCCCCCCCCATCCCTTCTTCCTCCTCCTCCCTAGTCTGTAACGACAGCTCATTACTAGACTGATGAGCCCTTTACAGATATGTCCTATGTATTGTTACATTACCAGACTATGTATTGTTACACTACTAGACTGACGAACCCTTTACAGATATGTACTATGTATTGTTACATTACCAGACTATGTATTGCTACACTACTAGACTGATGAGCCCTTTACAGATATGTCCTATGTATTGCTACACTACTAGACTGATGAGCCCTTTACAGATATGTACTATGTATTGTTACATTACTAGACTGATGAGCCCTTTACAGATATGTCCTATGTATTGTTACATTCAGAGTTTCTTTATTTCTTCCCTCTCTCCCTCAAAACCCCCTCCCTCTCCCTCATAACCCCCTCCCTCTTCCTCATAACCCCCTCCCTCTTCCTCATAACCCCCCTCTCTCATCCTCATAACCCCCTCTCTCATCCTCATAACCCCCTCTCTCATCCTCATAACCCCCTCTCTCATCCTCATAACCCCCTCTCTCATCCTCATAACCCCCTCTCTCATCCTCATAACCCCCTCTCTCTTCCTCATAACCCCCCGTCTCTTCCTCATTACCCCCCTCTCTTCCTCATAACCCCCTCTCTTCCTCATAACCCCCCTCTCTTCCTCATAACCCCCCGTCTCTTCCTCATAACCCCCCGTTTCTTCCTTTCCTCATAACCCCCTCTCTTCCCTCATAACCCCCTCTCTCTTCCTCATAACCCCCAACTCTCTCCTCATAATCCCCCTCTCCCTCATAATCCCCCCCTCTTCCTGTTCCTCATAATCCCCCTCTCTCTCCTCATAATCCCCCTCTCTTCCTCATAATCCCCCTCTCTTCCTCATAATCCCCCTCTCTTCCTCATAATCCCCCTCTTCCTCATAATCCCCCCTCTTCCTCATAATCCCCCCTCTTCCTCATAATCCCCCCTCTCTTCCTCATAATCCCCCCTCTCTTCCTCATAATCCCCCTCTCTTCCTCATAATCCCCCCTCTCTTCCTCATAATCCCCCTCTCTTCCTCATAATCCCCCCTCTCTTCCTCATAATCCCCCCTCTCTTCCTCATAATCCCCCCTCTCTTCCTCATAATCCCCCCTCTCTTCCTCATAATCCCCCAACTCGCTCACCATCTTTCCCTCTCTCCCTCATAACCCCCCTCTCTCTTCCTCATACCCCCCTCTCTTCCTCATACCCCCCTCTCTTCCTCATAATCCCCCTCTTCCTCATAATCCCCCTCTTCCTCATAATCCCCCCCTCTTCCTCATACCCCCCCTCTTCTTCTCATAACCCCCTCTCTCTCCCCTCATACCCCCCCTCTCTCTTCCTCATACCCCCCTCTCTCTTCCTCATAACCCCCCTCTCTCTCTTCCTCATAACCCCCTCTCTTCCTCATAACCCCTCTCTTCCTCATAACCCCCTCTCTTCCTCATAACCCCCTCTCTTCCTCATAACCCCCTCTCTTCCTCATAACCCCCTCTCTTCCTCATAACCCCCCTCTTCCTCATAACCCTCCCCCTCTCTTCCTCATAACCCCCCCTCTCTCTTCCTCATAACCCCCTCTTCCTCATAACCCCCTTCCTCATAACCCCCCTCTCTCCCTCATAACCCCCCCTCTCTTCCTCATAACCCCCCTCTCTCTTCCTCATAACCCCCCCTCTCTCTTCCTCATAACCCCCTCTCTCTTCCTCATACCCCCCCTCTCTCTTCCTCATAACCCCCCTCTCTCTCCTCATACCCCCCCCTCTCTTCCTCATAACCCCCTTCCTCATAACCCCCCTCTCTCCTCATAACCCCCTCTCTTCCTCATAACCCCCCTCTCTTCCTCATAACCCCCTCTCTTCCTCATAACCCCCCTCTTCCTCATAACCCCCCTCTCATAACCCCCCCTCTTCCTCATAACCCCCTCTCCTCCTCATAACCCCCCCTCTCCTCTTCCTCCTCTCTTCCCCCCTCCCCCCTCTTCCTCATACCCCCCTCCCTCTCTCTTCCTCATAACCCCCTCTCTTCCTCATAACCCCCCCCTCTCTCTTCCTCATAACCCCCCCCCCTCAGACAGAGGAGTAATTCTGTACATGGGTTATGGGGGATGTTAATGAGCTGATAATTGATAGAGGTTATTAAACGAGGATGGCGGTAATGACGCTCGTTCCATTTGGCTAGCGCGCGCGCGCGCGTGTGCGTGTGTGCGTGCGTGCGTGCGTGCGTGCGTGCGTGCGTGCGTGCGTGCGTGCGTGTGTGTGTGTGTGTGTGTGTGTGTGTGTGTGTGTGTGTGTGTGTGTGTGCGTCGGAGTAAAATAGCCGCAGTCATAGATTAATAGGCAAAATTATCATTCAATTTCTGGAATCTCATACGCAATTTATAGAACAAGGGGAGATTAAGGAGCAGAAGCACTGAGACAAAAGCAATGTATTTTAATAATGATCTCTATCGGACCGGCTGACAATTTGGTACAGTAATCAGGATTATTATGAGCCGGGTAGCTAAGTGTACAGTTCAGTGTGTGTGTGTGTGTGTGTGTGTGTGTATGTGTGTATGTGTGTATGTGTGTATGTGTGTATGTGTGTATGTGTGTGTGTGTGTGTGTGTGTGTGTGTGTGTGTGTGTGTGTGTGTGTGTGTGTGTGTGTGTGTGTGTGTGTGTGTGAAAAAGAGAGAGTGTTCATCAGGTTAGCTAAGTACAGAGAGTACAGCCTGATCAACAGCGCCCCCCACAGGAGAACATGACAAACTGCACCGTTTGTGAAAAACAATATCACTGGGCCTGATTCACAGGAGAGATGAGCGCATTCAACTCGGATTTTCAAAAATCATTCGTCAACGAGAGAGGAAATGCGAGTTGGATCCCAAGTGTATATAACACCGGCCCTGTGTGTGTGTGTGTGTGTGTGTGTGTGTGTGTGTGTGTGTGTGTGTGTGTGTGTGTGTGTGTGTGTGTGTGTGTGTGTGTGTGTGTGTGTGTGTGTGTGTGTACACTCACCAGCCATCATAGCCACCAGACTAGCCTTGTAGACATTGGTGTAGGTCCCCAGCTCTCCTATAGCCAGGATGGACTTCATGTGAGCCTCCCCACAGGCCTCTCTGAACTGACACACCTCCTCATACATGGCTGAGGAGACAGAGGGGATTTAAAAATGGACACTTTATATTGAGGAGAGACACTCCACCACACACCTTCACTGTCATAGCAACGCCATAGCAACATCATACCTCATACTGCCATAGCAACACCATAGTTCATACTGCCATAGCAACACCATAGTTCATACTGCCATAGCAACATCATAGTTCATACTG
Source organism: Oncorhynchus gorbuscha (assembly GCF_021184085.1). NCBI lineage: Eukaryota > Metazoa > Chordata > Actinopteri > Salmoniformes > Salmonidae > Oncorhynchus > Oncorhynchus gorbuscha. The sequence goes on along the minus strand of NW_025745804.1, from coordinate 218,282 downwards.
CCATAGCAACATCATAGCTCATACTGCCATAGCAACATCATAGCTCATACTGCCATAGCAACACCATAGCTCATACTGCCATAGCAACACCATAGCTCATACTGCCATAGCAACATTATAGCTCAAACTGCCATAGCAACACCATAGTTCATACTGCCATAGCAACATCATAGCTCATACTGCCATAGCAACACCATAGCTCATACTGCCATAGCAACACCATAGCTCATACTGCCATAGCAACACCATAGCTCATACTGCCATAGCAACACCATAGCTCATACTGCCATAGCAACACCATAGCTCATACCGCCATAGCAACACCAAAGCTCATACTGCCATAGCAACACAAAAGCTCATACTGCAATAGCAACACCATAGCTCATACTGCCATAGCAACACCATAGCTCATACTGCCATAGCAACACCATAGCTCATACTGCCATAGCAACATCATAGCTCATACTGCCATAGCAACACCATAGCTCATACTGCCATAGCAACACCAAAGCTCATACTGCCATAGCAACACCAAAGCTCATACTGCCATAGCAACACCAAAGCTCATACTGCCATAGCAACACCATAGCTCATACTGCCATAGCAACACCATAGCTCATACTGCCATAGCAACACCATAGCTCATACTGCCATAGCAACACCATAGCTCATACTGCCATAGCAACACCATAGCTCATACTGCCATAGCAACATCATAGTTCAATCAGCCGTTTCCAGCTACAATAGTCATTTACAACATTAACAATGTCTACAATGTATTTCTGATCAATTTGATGTAATTTTAATGGATTAAAAAAAGGACATTTCTAAGTGGCCCCAAAATGTTGACCAACTGTATGTTTACATATTCATGTTGACTGACTGACTGACTGTATGTACATATTCATGTTGACTGACTGTATGTACATATTCATGTTGACTGACTGTATGTACATATTCATGTTGACCGACTGTATGTACATATTCATGTTGACTGACTGACTGACTGTATGTTTACATCTTCATGTTGACTGACTGACTGACTGTATGTACATATTCATGTTGACTGACTGACTGACTGTATGTACATATTCATGTTGACCGACTGTATGTTTACATATTCATGTTGACTGACTGACTGACTGTATGTACATATTCATGTTGACCGACTGTATGTTTACATATTCATGTTGACCAACTGTATGTTTACATATTCATGTTGACTGACTGTATGTTTACATATTCATGTTGACTGACTGTATGTTTACATATTCATGTTGACTGACTGTATGTTTACATATTCATGTTGACTGACTGTATGTTTACATATTCATGTTGACTGACTGTATGTTTACATATTCATGTTGACTGACTGTATGTTTACATATTCATGTTGACCGACTGTATGTTTACATATTCATGTTGACTGACTATGTACATATTCATGTTGACTGACTGACTATGTTTACATGTTGACTGACTGACTATGTTTACATATTCATGTTGACCGACTGTATGTTTACATATTCATGTTGACTGACTGACTGTATGTACATATTCATGTTGACTGACTGTATGTGTACATATTCATGTTGACCGACTGACTATGTTTACATATTCATGTTGACCGACTGTATGTTTACATATTCATGTTGACTGACTGACTGACTGTATGTACATATTCATGTTGACCGACTGTATGTTTACATATTCATGTTGACCGACTGTATGTTTACATATTCATGTTGACCGACTGTATGTACATATTCATGTTGACTGACTGACTATGTTTACATATTCATGTTGACTATTCATGTTGACTGACTGTATGTACATATCCATGTTGACTATTCATGTTGACTGACTGTATGTACATATTCATGTTGACTATTCATGTTGACTGACTGACTGACTGTATGTACATATTCATGTTGACTGACTGTATGTACATATTCATGTTGACTGACTGACTATGTTTACATATTCATGTTGACTATTCATGTTGACTGACTGTATGTACATACCCATGTTGACTATTCATGTTGACTGACTGTATGTACATATTCATGTTGACTGACTGACTGTATGTACATATTCATGTTGACTGACTGTATGTACATATTCATGTTGACTGACTGACTGTATGTACATATTCATGTTGACTGACTGACTGTATGTACATATTCATGTTGACTGACTGTATGTACATATTCATGTTGACTATTCATGTTGACTGACTGTATGTACATATTCATGTTGACTATTCATGTTGACTGACTGTATGTACATATTCATGTTGACTATTCATGTTGACTGACTGCATGTACATATTCATGTTGACTGACTGACTGTATGTACATATTCATGTTGACTGACTGTATGTACATATTCATGTTGACTATTCATGTTGACTGACTGCATGTACATATTCATGTTGACTGACTGACTATGTACATATTCATGTTGACTGACTGTATGTACATATTCATGTTGACCAACTGTATGTTTACATATTCATGTTGACTGACTGTATGTACATATTCATGTTGACTGACTGTATGTACATATTCATGTTGACTGACTGTATGTACATATTCATGTTGACTATTCATGTTGACTGACTGTATGTACATATTCATGTTGACTATTCATGTTGACTGACTGTATGTACATATTCATGTTGACTATTCATGTTGACTGACTGCATGTACATATTCATGTTGACTGACTGACTGTATGTACATATTCATGTTGACTGACTGTATGTACATATTCATGTTGACTATTCATGTTGACTGACTGCATGTACATATTCATGTTGACTGACTGTATGTACATATTCATGTTGACTATTCATGTTGACTGACTGTATGTACATATTCATGTTGACTATTCATGTTGACTGACTGTATGTACATATTCATGTTGACTATTCATGTTGACTGACTGTATGTACATATTCATGTTGACTGACTGTATGTACATATTCATGTTGACCAACTGTATGTTTACATATTCATGTTGACTGACTGTATGTTTACATATTCATGTTGACTGACTGACTATGTTTACATATTCATGTTGACCGACTGACTATGTTTACATATTCATGTTGACTGACTGTATGTTTACATATTCATGTTGACTGACTGACTGTATGTACATATTCATGTTGACTGACTGTATGTTTACATATTCATGTTGACTGACTGACTGTATGTTTACATATTCATGTTGACTGACTGTATGTTTACATATTCATGTTGACTGACTGTATGTTTACATATTCATGTTGACCGACTGACTATGTTTACATATTCATGTTGACTGACTGTATGTTTACATATTCATGTTGACTGACTGACTGACTGTATGTACATATTCATGTTGACTGACTGACTGACTGTATGTTTACATATTCATGTTGACCGACTGTATGTTTACATATTCATGTTGACTGACTATGTTTACATATTCATGTTGACTGACTGTATGTTTACATATTCATGTTGACCGACTGTATGTTTACATATTCATGTTGACCGACTGTATGTTTACATATTCATGTTGACCGACTGTATGTTTACATATTCATGTTGACCGACTGACTATGTTTACATATTCATGTTGACCGACTGTATGTTTACATATTCATGTTGACTGACTGACTGACTGTATGTACATATTCATGTTGACCGACTGTATGTTTACATATTCATGTTGACCGCTGTATGTTTACATATTCATGTTGACTGACTGACTGACTGTATGTACATATTCATGTTGACCGACTCTATGTTTACATATTCATGTTGACCGACTGTATGTTTACATATTCATGTTGACCGACTGTATGTACATATTCATGTTGACTGACTGACTATGTTTACATATTCATGTTGACTGACTGTATGTACATATTCATGTTGACTATTCATGTTGACTGACTGCATGTACATATTCATGTTGACTATTCATGTTGACTGACTGTATGTACATATTCATGTTGACTGACTGACTGTATGTACATATTCATGTTGACTGACTGTATGTACATATCCATGTTGACTATTCATGTTGACTGACTGTATGTACATATTCATGTTGACTGACTGACTGTATGTACATATTCATGTTGACCGACTGTATGTTTACATATTCATGTTGACTGACTGTACGTAACAGGCTGTTCTGGAACTAAAGGGTGGTCTGACACCGGTACTAGCCGGGTGTACCTAATAAAATGTCCAGTGAGTGTCTATAATAATATATACCACACCTTCCCACTGGCCAGTGAGGGCCAGAGTCCTGTTAATGACTATATCGATCTCCATAGCTCCATCCTCTACAGCCATACGGACCTCCTCCAGCCTGGTCTTCAGAGAGGTCTGGCCTGCAGGGAAACCGGTCGCCACTGAGGAGAGGAGGAGCAGGATGGAGAGAGACGTCGCTGAGTCACCATCTAGTTTTTCCACGTCACAATATTCTGTTATTTCATTCATGTTGCGGCTGTATGAGCCGTTTTGATTGTGTTATAATTAAGCAACATACACCTGGACTGTCCAACTACAGAATGACCCGGAGGTAGACTTGTCCTCTCTCTCTCTCTCTCTCTCTCTTACCTGAGGCGACAGGTAGGCTGGAGTTGGCTGCTTTCAGTGACTTCACAGCATCAGCCACACGAGATGGGTACACGCACACCGCTGCAGTAGTCACACCTAGATACACAGATACAGCCAGAATATTTAGTTACTCTTCACCAACACCAAAGATAGGCATACCATGTGAAACACAAGAGCATGTCGCCCTCCAGTGGGCAAACTAAGGAGCCCTCGCCCTCCAGTGGGCAAACTAAGGAGCGCGTCGCCCTCCAGTGGGCAAACTAAGGAGCGCGTCGCCCTCCAGTGGGCAAACTAAGGAGCGCGTCGCCCTCCAGTGGGCAAACTAAGGAGCGCGTCGCCCTCCAGTGGGCAAACTAAGGAGCGCGTCGCCCTCCAGTGGGCAAACTAAGGAGCGCGTCGCCCTCCAGTGGGCAAACTAAGGAGCGCGTCGCCCTCCAGTGGGCAAACTAAGGAGCGCGTCGCCCTCCAGTGGGCAAACTAAGGAGCGCGTCGCCCTCCAGTGGGCAAACTAAGGAGCGCGTCGCCCTCCAGTGGGCAAACTAAGGAGCGCGTCGCCCTCCAGTGGGCAAACTAAGGAGCGCGTCGCCCTCCAGTGGGCAAACTAAGGAGCGCGTCGCCCTCCAGTGGGCAAACTAAGGAGCGCGTCGCTCTCCAGTGGGCAAACTAAGGAGCGCGTCGCCCTCCAGTGGGCAAACTAAGGAGCGCGTCGCCCTCCAGTGGGCAAACTAAGGAGCGCGTCGCCCTCCAGTGGGCAAACTAAGGAGCGCGTCGCCCTCCAGTGGGCAAACTAAGGAGCGCATCGCCCTCTAGTGGGTAAACTAAGGAGCGCGTCGCCCTCTAGTGGGCAAACTAAGGAGCGCGTCGCCCTCTAGTGGGTAAACAAGGAGCACGTCGCCCTCCAGTGGCCCAAACAAGGAGCGCGTCTCCCTCCAGTGGCCCAAACAAGGAGCGCGTCTCCCTCCAGTGGCCCAAACAAGGAGCGCGTCTCCCTCCAGTGGCCCAAACAAGGAGCGCGTCGCCCTCCAGTGGCCCAAACATGGAGCACGTCGCCCTCCAGTGGCCCAAACATGGAGCACGTCGCCCCTCCAGTGGGTAAACTAAGGAGCGCGTCGCCCTCCAGTGGCCCAAACAAGGAGCGCGTCGCGATGTGGAGTAGCACATTTAACACAGAGCAGGGTGAGGAGGAGAGAGATACGGACAGACAGACACCCCACTACCTTTGTCCTGCATGTCCATGCTCTTCAGCAGGTCGTAGCGTACCGGCTGGGTAGCCTTCATACACAGCCGGTGGACGTTGCCGGGTGTGTCGTCACCGGCCAGGGTCGTCAGGTCAATACAGGTCACCGCCCGCAGCAGCCACGCCGCCTGGAGATAGACAGGGAGCATTGTGGGTAATGTTGTAACACAGAGCCCGATGTCAACTCATACCGGGGTGTTTAACTGATGGTTCTCAATACAAGGGGTTGGTGTGGACATCACTTCAACACTAGATAACACACACAACCATACCAGACCTACTGTATATCCTTATTCTAATAGCATCACTTCAACACTAGATAACACACACAACCATACCAGACCTACTGTATATCCTTATTCTAATAGCATCACTTCAACACTAGATAACACACACAACCATACCAGACATACTGTATATACTTATTCTAACAGTAGGATACAAACTGAGAATACTGCACATCCTTATTCTAATAGGATACAAACTGAGCATCACTTCATCTTATGAGTCGTATAGGAAAACATTGGAGATGAAGGTATTAAACCCCAAACATTGGAGATGAAGGTATTAAACCCCAAACATTGGAGATGAAGGTATTAAACCCCAAACATTGGAGATGAAGGTATTAAACCCCAAACATTGGAGATGAAGGTATTAAACCCCAAACATTGGAGATGAAGGTATTAAACCCCAAACATTGGAGATGAAGGTATTAAACCCCAAACATTGGAGATGAAGGTATTAAACCCCAAACATTGGAGATGAAGGTATTAAACCCCAAACATTGGAGATGAAGGTATTAAACCCCAAACATTGGAGATGAAGGTATTAAACCCCAAACATTGGAGATGAAGGTATTAAACCCCAAACATTGGAGATGAAGGTATTAAACCCCAAACATTGGAGATGAAGGTATTAAACCCCAAACATTGGAGATGAAGGTATTAAACCCCAAACATTGGAGATGAAGGTATTAAACCCCAAACATTGGAGATGAAGGTATTAAACCCCAAACATTGGAGATGAAGGTATTAAACCCCAAACATTGGAGATGAAGGTATTAAACCCCAAACATTGGAGATGAAGGTATTAAACCCCAAACATTGGAGATGAAGGTATTAAACCCCAAACATTGGAGATGAAGGTATTAAACCCCAAACATTGGAGATGAAGGTATTAAACCCCAAACATTGGAGATGAAGGTATTAAACCCCAAACATTGGAGATGAAGGTATTAAACCCCAAACATTGGAGATGAAGGTATTAAACCCCAAACATTGGAGATGAAGGTATTAAACCCCAAACATTGGAGATGAAGGTATTAAACCCCAAACATTGGAGATGAAGGTATTAAACCCCAAACATTGGAGATGAAGGTATTAAACCCCAAACATTGGAGATGAAGGTATTAAACCCCAAACATTGGAGATGAAGGTATTAAACCCCAAACATTGGAGATGAAGGTATTAAACCCCAAACATTGGAGATGAAGGTATTAAACCCCAAACAAATGGAAAACATTGGAGATGAAGGTATTAAACCCCAAACATTGGAGATGAAGGTATTAAACCCCAAACATTGGAGAAAGGTATTAAACCCCAAACATTGGAGATGAAGGTATTAAACCCCAAAAACATTGGAGATGAAGGTATTAAACCCCAAACATTGGAAAACAAACATTGGAGATGAAGGTATTAAACCCCAAACATGGAAAACATTGGAGATGAAGGTATTAAACCCCAAAGGAAAACATTGGAGATGAAGGTATTAAACCCCAAAGGAAAACATTGGAGATGAAGGTATTAAACCCCAAAGGAAAACATTGGAGATGAAGGTATTAAACCCCAAACATTGGAGATGAAGGTATTAAACCCCAAAGGAAAACATTGGAGATGAAGGTATTAAACCCCAATGGAAAACATTGGAGATGAAGGTATTAAACCCCAAAAAACATTGGAGATGAAGGTATTAAACCCCAATGGAAAACATTGGAGATGAAGGTATTAAACCCCAAAGGAAAACATTGGAGATGAAGGTATTAAACCCCCAAAGGAAAACATTGGAGATGAAGGTATTAAGCCCCAAACATTGGAGATGAAGGTATTAAACCCCAAAGGAAAACATTGGAGATGAAGGCATTAAACCCCAAACATTGGAGATGAACCCCAAACATTGGAGATGAAGGTATTAAACCCCAATGGAAAACATTGTAGATGAAGGTATTAAACCCCAAAGGAAAACATTGGAGATGAAGGTATTAAACCCCCAAAGGAAAACATTGGAGATGAAGGTGTTAAACCCCCAAAGGAAAACATTGGAGATGAAGGTGTTAAACCCCAATGGAAAACATTGGAGATGAAGGTATTAAACCCCAATGGAAAACATTGGAGATGAAGGTATTAAACCCCAAAGGAAAACATTGGAGATGAAGGTATTAAACCCCAAACATTGGAGATGAAGGTATTAAACCCCAAACATTGGAGATGAAGGTATTAAACCCCAAAGGAAAACATTGGAGATGAAGGTATTAAACCCCAAAGGAAAACATTGGAGATGAAGGTATTAAACCCCAAAGGAAAACATTGGAGATGAAGGTATTAAACCCCAAACATTGGAGATGAAGGCATTAAACCCCAAAGGAAAACATTGGAGATGAAGGCATTAAACCCCAAACATTGGAGATGAAGGTATTAAACCCCAAAGGAAAACATTGGAGATGAAGGTATTAAACCCCAAAGGAAAACATTGGAGATGAAGGTATTAAACCCCCAACATTGGAGATGAAGGTATTAAACCAAAGGCTCCTCCTACCTGCCATTGTTTCGTGTTCTTATTGCGTCCTTGGATCTGCTGAGCTCTCTTCAGCACTGCCTGGGTGTTCACCCGCACCTTGGACACCCATTCCAGGTCTGACACACACACACACACACACACACACACACACACAATCAATATGGAAGGTTGATAAGAAACACTTTAGTTGGTATGTGGTCGCTGTCCACAACGCTTACACATAAGTATATATATATATATATATATATACGTAGGCCTTTTTCTCTCCGAATCCACTATTCTGTTCAGATATCTACTGAATATCATGTAGGCTTACAGTAGTTAACAACCGATGGTTAGGCCTGCTTCGAAATGTTTTCCGGGATCTTAGTACAGTCAGACCACAAGAGATCACTGATAGTGATTCACCCTGGCTGCACTGAGTGTCGTGTGAAACATTATCCAGGACATCATGAGTCAACACCACCAATATTCAGTACGTAACGTTAACTAGATACTATCTTTACGGTGTTCACTAGACATGATACAAAGTATCTCTGGTCTCTGCATGTTCCTTAACTCACGTTAGAGATATATATATATATATATATATATATATATATATATATATTAACACGTTGACAGGATAAATGTGCAGTGATTGTAATACATACGAGCGGTAACGTTACTTCTTACATGCATTTGTTTGAAACTAAACTCGTCCTGTTAGGCCTAAGTGTCACAGTCAAAACATTAATTATCAAGAATATCCTAAACATAAAACACACCCTCTACGGTAGTAGCTAGAGTTGATACTAGCTAGCTGCACATGCTAACACAATCGATAGCTATTTCGCTGGATTTGACTAATGTTTCAGGGTAAACATATATTTTCCACAATAAAGAAGCGTGTCTCACCAAGGGGCATGCCCGGGTTTCTTGCAGACATGGTTAACGACGATTTAACGACCAAACGGAGTTATTTTTCCATCGGATTCAAATAGCAAGCTAGCAGAGTTTACAGTCCATGGACCTCTTCCTGAATGTATAGTTACCGCCCCCCTCAATCCACCAATCACGGTTCAGCTCGAAATGGCGTCATAAGATGTGCGTTTGAAGGAAACTCATCAATTTAAAAAAAACAAAGATGAGTGACATATTTTCAATTATAATATTCAATTATAATACATATATTTTTTCATAAGAATGTTTTAACCAAAAGTTATACTTATACATTCTGTATTTATTGTGTCTATATATCTATTGTGTCAATATATTTATTGTGTCTATAATGCATTTATTGTGTCAATATATTTATTGTGTCAATATATTTATTGTGTCAATATATTTATTGTGTCTATATATTTATTGTGTCAATATATTTATTGTGTCAATATATTTATTGTGTCTATATATTTATTGTGTCAATATATTTATTGTGTCAATATATTTATTGTGTCAATATATTTATTGTGTCTATATATTTATTGTGTCAATATATTTATTGTGTCAATATATTTATTGTGTCAATATATTTATTGTGTCTATATATTTATTGTGTCTATATATTTATTGTGTCAATATATTTATTGTGTCAATATATTTATTGTGTCAATAATGCATTTATTGTGTCATTTACATTTACATTTAAGTCATTTAGCAGACGCTCTTATCCAGAGCGACTTACAAATTGGTGCGTACACCTTATGACATCTAGTGGAGCAGCCACTTTACAATAGTGCATCTAAATCTTTTAAAGGGGGGGGGTGAGAAGGATTACTTTATCCTATCCTAGGTATTCCTTAAAGAGGTGGGGTTTCAGGTGTCTCCGGAAGGTGGTGATTGACTCCGCTGTCCTGGCGTCGTGAGGGAGTTTGTTCCACCATTGGGGGGCCAGAGCAGCGAACAGTTTTGACTGGGCTGAGCGGGAACTGTACTTCCTCAGTGGTAGGGAGGCGAGCAGGCCAGAGGTGGATGAACGCAGTGCCCTTGTTTGGGTGTAGGGCCTGATCAGAACCTGGAGGTACTGAGGTGCCGTTCCCCTCACAGCTCCGTAGGCAAGCACCATGGTCTTCAACTGGAAGCCAGTGGAGAGAGCGGAGGAGCGGGGTGACGTGAGAGAACTTGGGAAGGTTGAACACCAGACGGGCTGCGGCGTTCTGGATGAGTTGTAGGGGTTTAATGGCACAGGCAGGGAGCCCAGCCAACAGCGAGTTGCAGTAATCCAGACGGGAGATGACAAGTCTCCTGGATTAGGACCTGCGCCGCTTCCTGTGTGAGGCAGGGTCGTACTCTGCGGATGTTGTAGAGCATGAACCTACAGGAACGGGCCACCGCCTTGATGTTAGTTGAGAACGACAGGGTGTTGTCCAGGATCACGCCAAGGTTCTTAGCGCTCTGGGAGGAGGACACAATGGAGTTGTCAACCGTGATGGCGAGATCATGGAACGGGCAGTCCTTCCCCCGGAGGAAGAGCAGCTCCGTCTTGCCGAGGTTCATCTTGAGGTGGTGATCCGTCATCCACACTGATATGTCTGCCAGACATGCAGAGATGCGATTCGCCACCTGGTCATCAGAAGGGGAAAGGAGAAGATTAATTGTGTGTCATCTGCATAGCAATGATAGGAGAGACCATGTGAGGTTATGACAGAGCCAAGTGACTTGGTGTATAGCGAGAATAGGAGAGGGCCTAGAACAGAGCCCTGGGGGACACCAGTGGTGAGAGCGCGTGGTGAGGAGACAGATTCTCGCCACGCCACCTGGTAGGAGCGACCTGTCAGGTAGGACGCAATCCAAGCGTGTCAATATATTTATTGTGTCAATATATTTATTGTGTCTATAATGCATTTATTGTGTCAATATATTTATTGTGTCTATATATTTATTGTGTCTATATATTTATTGTGTCAATATATTTATTGTGTCTATATATTTATTGTGTCAATATATTTATTGTGTCTATAATGCATTTATTGTGCCAATATATTTATTGTGTCAATATATTTATTGTGTCAATATATTTATTGTGTCTATATATTTATTGTGTCAATATATTTATTGTTTCAATATATTTATTGTGTCTATATATTTATTGTGTCAATATATTTATTGTGTCAATGTATTTATTGTGTCGATATATTTATTGTGTCAATTTCAATTTATTGTGTCAATATATTTATTGTGTCAATATATTTATTGTGTCAATTTCAATTTATTGTGTCAATATATTTATTGTGTCAATTTCAATTGATTGTGTCAATATATTTATTGTGTCAATTTCAATTTATTGTGTCAATATATTTATTGTGTCAATTTCAATTGATTGTGTCAATATATTTATTGTGTCAATTACAATTGATTGTGTCAATATTCAAAAATCAAAGCAATTGATTTAACCAGGCTATTTCTTAGTCCTTCATGTAAGATCTTGGATAATACTCCAAATGCTGTACACATTTATTGCAAGACTCCCTAACCACATTTTTTATTTATTCCTGCCAAGACGGGACATCCTTCAACCGTTGTCAAGACGGAACATCCTTCAACCGTTGCCAAGACCATCCTTCAACCATTGTCAAGACGGGACATCCTTCAACCGTTGTCAAGACATCCTTCAACCGGACATCCTTCAACCGTTGTCAAGACAACATCCTTCAACCGAAGACGGGACATCCTTCAACCGTTGTCAAGACGGGACATCCTTCAACCGTTGCCAAGACGGGACATCCTTCAACCGTTGCCAAGACGGGACATCCTTCAACCGTTGCCAAGACGGGACATCCTTCAACCGTTGCCAAGACGGGACATCCTTCAACCGTTGCCAAAGCCAGAACATGACCAGAATGCGACAAGCTGAGACTTTTTACCACACTGACCGAAACCACACATTTTTATTTTACCTTTATTGAACTAGGCAAGTCAGTTAAGAACAAATTCTTATTTACAATGACGATGAGGAACAGTGGGTTGTTCAGGGGCAGAACGACAGATTTTGTACCTTGTCAGCTCAGGGGTTTGAACTTGCAACCTTCCGGTTACTAGTCCAATGCTCTCTGGGCTGCAGGGTAGCCTAGTGGTTAGAGCATTGGACTAGTAACCGAAAGGTTGCAAGTTCAAATCCCCGAGCTGACAAGGTACAAAATCTGTCGTTCTGCCCCTGAACAGGCAGTTAACCCACTGTTCCTAGGCCGTCATTGAAAATAAGAATTTGTTCTTAACTGACTTACCTAGTTAAATAAAGGTTAAAAAAAAACACTAGGCCACCCTGCCGCCTCTACACTCTAACCACTAGGCTACCCTGCCCCCTCTACACTCTAACCACTAGGCTACCCTGCCCCCTCTACACTCTAACCACCAGGCTACCCTGCCGCCTCTACACTCTAACCACTAGGCTACCCTGCCGCCTCTACACTCTAACCACTAGGTTACCCTGCCACCTCTACACTCTAACCATTAGTCTACGCTGCCGCCTCTACACTCTAACCACTAGGCTACGCTGCCGCCTCTACACTCTAACCACTAGGCTACCCTGCCCCCTCTACACTCTAACCACTAGGCTACCCTGCCCCCTCTACACTCTAACCACTAGGCTACGCTGCCGCCTCTACACTCTAACCACTAGGCTACCCTGCCACCCCTCCACTCTAACCACTAGGCTACCCTGCCACCCCTCCACTCTAACCACTAGGCGACGCTGCCGCCCCTCCACTCTAACCACTAGGCTACCCTGCCACCTCTACACTCTAACCACTAGGCTACCCTGCCACCTCTACACTCTAACCACTAGGCTACCCTGCCACCTCTACACTCTAACCACTAGGCTACCCTGCCCGCCTCTACACTCTAACCACTAGGCTACACTGCCGCCCCTGCTACAGAGCAGTCAATCTGCCGAGATTCCAACAGTCTATGGGCTCACCCAGAAGCAGTATGTAGGCAACGAATGAACACCAGACCTGGCCTGGGATGCGTCCCCATCCCAAATGGCACTCTGTTCCCTACACAGTGCACTACTATTGACCAGGGCCCCCTGTAAAGGGAATAGGGTGCCATTTGAGACTCAGACCCGACCTGAGTCAGATCTAAGAGGAAGCAGGAGTGAACGCTTTATTGCCATAGCAGACACTGGTAGGCATCTCATTGGGCTCGGTAATCAGTGACTCAATCAGTAATTAAGATGATGAGTGGAGACTTGACAGGCCAACAGAGAGCGAGAGAGGGGGAGGGACAGAGAGAAGGAGGGGAGGGGAGAGAAGGGTGGGGAAGAGAGAGAGAGAGACAGAGAGTGAGAGAGAGAGTGGGAGGGACAGAGAGAAGGGTGGGGAAGGGAGAGAGGGGGAGAGGGGGACAGAGAGAAGGAGGGGGAGAGAAAGAGGAGGGAGAGAGAGAAAATGAGTAAGAGAAAGAGAGTGTGAGAGAGAGAGAGAGAGAGAGAGAGAGAGAGAGAGAGAGAGAAAGAGAGAAGGTGAGAGAGAATGAGTGAGAGAGAGAGCGAGTGAGTGAGAGAGAGAATGAGCGAGAGAGAGAGAATGAGTGAGAGAGAATGAGTGAGAGAGAGAGAGAATGAGTGAGAGAGAGAGAGAGAATGAGTGAGAGTGAGAGAGAGAATGAGCGAGAGAGAGAATGAGTGAGTGAGAGAGAGAATGAGTGAGAGAGAGAGAATGAGTGAGAGAGAGAGAATGAGTGAGAGAGAGAGAGAATGAGTGAGTGAGAGAGAGAGTGAGTGAGAGAGAATGAGTGAGAGAGAGAATGAGTGAGAGAGAGAGAATGAGTGAGAGAGAGAATGAGTGAGAGAGAGTGAGTGAGAGATATTGAGTGAGAGAGAGAATGGGAGAGAGAGAGAGAGAGAATGAGTAAGAGAAAGAGAGTGAGAGAGAGAGAGAAAGAGAGAAGGTGAGAGAGAGAGCTAGAGAAAATGAGTGAGAGAGAGAGCGAGTGAGTGAGAGAGAGAATGAGTGAGAGAGAGAAAGAGAGAGAGAGAAAGAGAGAAGGTGAGAGAGAGAGCTAGAGAAAATGAGTGAGAGAGAGAGCGAGTGAGTGAGAGAGAGAATGAGCGAGAGAGAGAGAATGAGTGAGAGAGAATGAGTGAGAGAGAGAGAGAGAATGAGTGAGAGTGAGAGAGAATGAGCGAGAGAGAGAATGAGTGAGAGAGAGAATGAGTGAGAGAGAGAATGAGTGAGAGAGAGAGAATGAGTGAGAGAGAGAGAATGAGTGAGAGAGAGAATGAGTGAGTGAGAGAATGAGTGAGAGAGAGAGAATGAGTGAGAGAGAGAGTGAGCGAGAGAGAGAGAATGAGTGAGAGAGAATGAGTGAGAAAGAGAGAGAATAAGCGAGAGAGAGAGAATGAGTGAGAGAGAGAATGAGCGAGAGAGAGAGTGAGTGAGTGAGAGAGAATGACTGAGAGAGAGAATGAGAGAGAGAGAATGAGTGAGAGAGAGAGAATGAGTGAGAGAGAGAGAATGAGTGAGAGAGAGAGATTTGTACTTTAACCATTTGCACATCGCTACAACACTGTATATATACATAATATGACATTTGTAATGTCTCTATTCTTTTGGAACTTCTGTGAGTGTAATGTTTACTGTTCATTTTTATTGTTTATTTCACTTTTATATATTATCTACCTCACTTGCTTTGGCAATGTTAACATATGTTCCCATGCCAATAAAGCCCCTTGAATTGAATTGGTGTTTATACTTGCATACTATTGTTTGTACAGATGAACGTGGAACCTTCAGGCGTTTGGAAATTGCTCCCAAGGATGAACCAGACTTGTGGAGGTCTACAATTATTTTTCTGAGGTCTTGGCTGATGTCTTTTGATTTTCCCATGATGTCAAGCAAAGAGGCACTGGGTTTGAAGGTAGGTCTTGAAATACATCCACAGGTGCACCTCCAATTGACTCAAATTATGTCAATCAGCCTATCAGAAACTTCTAAAGCCATGACATAATTTTCTGGAATTTTCCAAGCTGTTTATAGGCACAGTCAACTTGGTGTATTTAAACTTCTGACCCACTGGAATTGGTGGAGGCTAGTAACAGTGACTATAGTTCAGGGTACTGGGGGGAGACTAGTAACAGTGACTATAGTTCAGGGTACTGGGGGGAGACTAGTAACAGTGACTATAGTTCAGGGTACTGGGTAGAGGCTAGTAACAGTGACTATAGTTCAGGGTACTGGGGGGAGACTAGTAACAGTGACTATAGTTCAGGCTAGTAACAGTGACTATAGTTCAGGCTAGTAACAGTGACTATAGTTCAGGGCAGGGTACTGGGTGGAGGCTAGTAACAGTGACTATAGTTCAGGGTACTGGGGGGCGGCTAGTAACAGTGACTATAGTTCAGGGTACTGGGGGAGGCTAGTAACAGTGACTATAGTTCAGGGTACTGGGGGAGACTAGTAACAGTGACTATAGTCCAGGGTACTGGGGGAGGCTAGTAACAGTGACTATAGTTCAGGGTACTGGGGAGGCTAGTAACAGTGACTATAGTTCAGGGTACTGGGGGAGGCTAGTAACAGTGACTATAGTTCAGGGCAGGGTACTGGGGGAGGCTAGTAACAGTGACTATAGTTCAGGGTACTGGGGTGGAGGCTAGTAACAGTGACTATAGTTCAGGGTACTGGGTGGAGACTAGTAACAGTGACTATAGTTCAGGGCAGGGTACTGGGGGAGACTAGTAACAGTGACTATAGTTCAGGGTACTGGGGGAGGCTAGTAACAGTGACTATAGTTCAGGGTACTGGGGGAGGCTAGTAACAGTGACTATAGATCAGGGTACTGGGTGGAGACTAGTAACAGTGACTATAGTTCAGGGTACTGGGTGGAGGCTAGTAACAGTGACTATAGTTCAGTTCAGGACTATAGTACTGGGTGGAGGCTAGTAACAGTGACTATAGTTCAGGGTACTGGGTGGAGGCTAGTAACAGTGACTATAGTTCAGGGTACTGGGGGAGGCTAGTAGACTATAGTTAGGGTACTGGGGGGAGTGACTGACTATAGTTCAGGGTACTGGGGGAGACTAGTAACAGTGACTATAGTTCAGGGTACTGGGGGGAGACTAGTAACAGTGACTATAGTTCAGGGTACTGGGTGGAGGCTAGTAACAGTGACTATAGTTCAGGGCAGGGTACTGGGGGAGACTACTGGAGGCTAGTAACAGTGACTATAGTTCAAGGTACTGGGGGAGACTAGTAACAGTGACTATCGTTCAGGGTACTGGGGGAGGCTAGTATCAGTGACTATAGTTCAGGGTACTGGGGGAGACTAGTAACAGTGACTATAGTTCAGGGTACTGGGGGAGGCTAGTAACAGTGACTATAGTTCAGGGTACTGGGGGAGACTAGTAACAGTGACTATAGTTCAGGGGGTACTGGGGAGACTAGTAACTGACTATAGGGGGGGAGGCTAGTAACAGTGACTATAGTTCAGGGTACTGGGGGGAGACTATAGTAGGGTACTGGGGTGAACTGACTAGTTCAGGGTACTGGGGGAGGCTAGTAACAGTGACTATAGTTCAGGGTACTGGGGGAGACTAGTAACAGTGACTATAGTTCAGGGCAGGGTACTGGGGGAGACTAGTAACAGTGACTATAGTTCAGGGTACTGGGTGGAGACTAGTAACAGTGACTATAGTTCAGGGCAGGGTACTGGGGGAGACTAGTAACAGTGACTATAGTTCAGGGTACTGGGGGAGGCTAGTAACAGTGACTATAGTTCAGGGTACTGGGGGAGGCTAGTAACAGTGACTATAGATCAGGGTACTGGGTGGAGACTAGTAACAGTGACTATAGTTCAGGGTACTGGGGGAGGCTAGTAACAGTGACTATAGTTCAGGGTACTGGGTGGAGGCTAGTAACAGTGACTATAGTTCAGGGTACTGGGTGGAGGCTAGTAACAGTGACTATAGTTCAGGGTACTGGGTGGAGGCTAGTAACAGTGACTATAGTTCAGGGTACTGGGGGGAGACTAGTAACAGTGACTATAGCTCAGGGTATTGGGTGGAGGCTAGTAACAGTGACTATAGTTCAGGGTACTGGGGGGAGACTAGTAACAGTGACTATAGTTCAGAGCAGGGTACTGGGGGAGGCTAGTAACAGTGACTATAGTTCAGGGTACTGGGGGAGACTAGTAACAGTGACTATAGTTCAGTTCAGGGTACTGGGTGGAGGCTAGTAACAGTGACTATAGTTCAGGGTACTGGGGGGAGACTAGTAACAGTGACTATAGTTCAGGGTACTGGGGGGAGACTAGTAACAGTGACTATAGTTCAGGGTACTGGGTGGAGACTAGTAACAGTGACTATAGTTCAGGGTACTGGGGAGACTAGTAACAGTGACTATAGTTCAGGGTACTGGGGGAGACTAGTAACAGTGACTATAGTTCAGGGTACTGGGGGAGGCTAGTAACAGTGACTATAGTTCAGGGTACTGGGGGAGACTAGTAACAGTGACTATAGTTCAGGGTACTGGGGAGGCTAGTAACAGTGACTATAGTTCAGGGTACTGGGGGAGGCTAGTAACAGTGACTATAGTTCAGGGTACTGGGGGAGGCTAGTAACAGTGACTATAGTTCAGGGTACTGGGGGAGGCTAGTAACAGTGACTATAGTTCAGGGTACTGGGGGAGGCTAGTAACAGTGACTATAGTTCAGGGCAGGGTACTGGGCGGAGGCTAGTAACAGTGACTATAGTTCAGGGTACTGGGGGGAGACTAGTAACAGTGACTATAGTTCAGGGTACTGGGGGGAGACTAGTAACAGTGACTATAGTTCAGGGCAGGGTACTGGGCGGAGGCTAGTAACAGTGACTATAGTTCAGGGTACTGGGTGGAGACTAGTAACAGTGACTATAGTTCAGGGTACTGGGGGAGGCTAGTAACAGTGACTATAGATCAGGGTACTGGGGGAGACTAGTAACAGTGACTATAGTTCAGGGCACTGGGTGGAGACTAGTAACAGTGACTATAGTTCAGGGCAGGGTACTGGGCGGAGGCTAGTAACAGTGACTATAGTTCAGGGTACTGGGGGAGGCTAGTAACAGTGACTATAGTTCAGAGCAGGGTACTGGGGGAGACTAGTAACAGTGACTATAGTTCAGGGTACTGGGGGAGGCTAGTAACAGTGACTATAGATCAGGGTACTGGGGGAGACTAGTAACAGTGACTATAGTTCAGGGCACTGGGTGGAGACTAGTAACAGTGACTATAGTTCAGGGTACTGGGGGAGGCTAGTAACAGTGACTATAGTTCAGGGTACTGGGCGGAGGCTAGTAACAGTGACTATAGTTCAGGGTACTGGGGGAGGCTAGTAACAGTGACTATAGTTCAGAGCAGGGTACTGGGGGAGACTAGTAACAGTGACTATAGTTCAGGGTACTGGGGGAGACTAGTAACAGTGACTATAGTTAAGGGTACTGGGGGAGACTAGTAACAGTGACTATAGTTAAGGGTACTGGGGGAGACTAGTAACAGTGACTATAGTTCAGGGTACTGGGGGAGACTAGTAACAGTGACTATAGTTCAGGGTACTGGGGGGAGACTAGTAACAGTGACTATAGTGACTATAGTTCAGGGTACTGGGGGAGACTAGTAACAGTGACTATAGTTCAGGGTACTGGGGGAGACTAGTAACAGTGACTATAGTTCAGGGTACTGGGGAGACTATTAACAGTGACTATAGTTCAGGGGGAGACTAGTAACAGTGACTATAGTTCAGGGTACTGGGGGAGACTAGTAACAGTGACTATAGTTCAGGGTACTGGGGGAGGCTAGTAACAGTGACTATAGTTCAGGGTACTGGGGGAGACTAGTAACAGTGACTATAGTTCAGGGTACTGGGGGAGACTAGTAACAGTGACTATAGTTCAGGGTACTGGGGGAGACTAGTAACAGTGACTATAGTTCAGGGTACTGGGGGAGACTAGTAACAGTGACTATAGTTCAGGGTACTGGGTGGAGACTAGTAACAGTGACTATAGTTCAGGGTACTGGGGGAGGCTAGTAACAGTGACTATAGATCAGGGTACTGGGGGAGACTAGTAACAGTGACTATAGTTCAGGGCACTGGGTGGAGACTAGTAACAGTGACTATAGTTCAGGGCAGGGTACTGGGCGGAGGCTAGTAACAGTGACTATAGTTCAGGGTACTGGGTGGAGACTAGTAACAGTGACTATAGTTCAGGGTACTGGGGGAGGCTAGTGACAGTGACTATAGTTCAGGGCAGGGTACTGGGGGAGGCTAGTAACAGTGACTATAGTTCAGGGTACTGGGGGAGGCTAGTAACAGTGACTATAGATCAGGGTACTGGGGGCGGCTAGTAACAGTGACTAAAGCTCAGGGTACTGGGGAGGCTAGAAACAATGACTAGATCAGTCACTCCGTCAGTCCGTCAGTCCGTCACTCCGTCACTCCGTCACTCCGTCAGACCGTCAGTCCGTCAGTCCGTCAGTCCGTCACTCCGTCAGTCCGTCAGTCCGTCACTCCGTCAGTCCGTCAGTCCGTTACTCCGTCAGTCCGTCACTCCGTCAGTCCTCAGTCCGTCACTCCGTCAGTCCGTTACTCCGTCACTCCGTCAGTCCGTCAGTCCGTTACTCCGTCACTCCGTCAGTCCGTCAGTCCGTCACTCCGTCAGTCCGTTACTCCGTCACGCCGTCAGTCCGTCAGTCCGTCACTCCGTCAGTCCGTCACCGTCCGTCAGTCCGTCCTCCGTCAGTCCGTTACACTCCGTCAGTCCGTTAGTCCGGACTGACAGACAGTCCGTCATGCGTGCTGAGCAGACTGTGTGTGCATGCGTGCTTGCATGTGTGTGTGTGCATGCGTGCTTGCATGTGTGTGTGTGTGTGCGTGCATGCATGCTAGCATGTGTGTGTGTGTGCGTGCATGCATGCTAGCATGTGTGCATGTGTGCTAGCATGTGTGTGTGCATGCGTGCTAGCATGTGTGTGTGCATGTGCGTGCATGCGTGCTAGCTTATGTTTGTGTGTGTGTGTGTGTGTGTGTGTGTGTGTGTGTGTGTGTGTGTGTGTGTGTGTGTGTGTGTGTGTGTGTGTGTGTGTGTGTGTGTGTGTGTGTGTGTGTGTGTGTGTGTGTGTGTGTGTGTGTGTGTGTGCTAACTGTGACTTGGGAGTGGAGTGCTGGAGTCCTGTGCTGGCCCCCAAGCATTCCACCACCAACCCTGTTGCCATGGCACCGGCGGCCATATGTTAGGAGCCCTTGTGATGTTTTATAGTCTTTTGTGAAAATCTATTAAATTGTATAAAGTTTCTTAGTTCCTTCGTCTCCCTGTTTCTCACTGTCTGGGTCTGATTCTAACTGTCTGGTTCTGATTCTGTTTATAACTGTCTGGGTCTGATTCTAACTGTCTGGGTCTGGTTCTGTTTCTAACTGTCTGGGTCTGATTCTAACTGTCTGGTTCTGATTCTGTTTATAACTGTCTGGGTCTGATTCTGTTTATAACTGTCTGGGTCTGTTTCTAACTGTCTAGGTCTGATTCTAACTGTCTGGGTCTGGTTCTGTTTATAACTGTCTGGGTCTGATTCTAGCTGTCTGGTTCTGATTCTGTTTATAACTGACTGGGTCTGGTTCTGTTTATAACTGTCTGGGTCTGATTCTGTTTCTTACTGTCTGGGTCTGATTCTGTTTCTAACTGTCTGGTTCTGATTCCAACTGTCTGGTTCTGATTCTAACTGTCTGGGTCTGATTCTGTTTCTAACTGTCTGATTCTGTTTCTAACTGTCTGGTTCTGATTCTGTTTCTAACTGTCTGGTTCTGATTCTGTTTCTAACTGTCTGGGTCTGGTTCTGTTTATAACTGTCTGGGTCTGATTCTGTTTCTAACTGTCTGGGTCTGATTCTGTTTCTAACTGTCTGGGTCTGATTCTAACTGTCTGGTTCTGATTCTGTTTACAACTGTCTGGGTCTGATTCTGTTTCTAACTGTCTGGTTCTGATTCTGTTTCTAACTGTCTTGTTCTGATTCTGTTTATAACTGTCTGGGTCTGGTTCTGTTTCTAACTGTCTGGGTCTGATTCTGTTTCTAACTGTCTGGGTCTGGTTCTGTTTATAACTGTCTGGTTCTGTTTCTAACTGTCTGGGTCTGGTTCTGTTTACAACTGTCTGGGTCTGGTTCTGTTTATAACTGTCTGGGTCTGATTCTGTTTCTTGCTGTCTGGGTCTGATTCTGTTTCTAACTGTCTGGGTCTGGTTCTGTTTCTTGCTGTCTGGGTCTGGTTCTGGGGCATGAGAGAGTGAGACAGGACGTGATTTAGTTGTGGTGAGGTACTTGTGTGTGGTTTTAGATGCATCACCATTGACTCGCTGTTTGAAACACAGAGCACCTCATCAAAACTCACACACACCACTGTTTGTAACACAGAGCACCTCATCATTAAACTATGTATGTCTGCATACTAACAAAATAAACATAAGACAGTTTCATTCATCAAAATATATATATATTATTATGTTTTATAAAGATTTCGATGACTGAATTGGCTGTTCTGGGACCTTTTGGCAAAAAAAGTTGTTTTTCTTGGTGCAGTACTCCACTGTGGCCACTAGATGGTAGGACAAGCACGGTATTGGGTTTTTACGCAGCCAGTCCATGTCAATTGACCAGTCAATCAATTTTTCCAAATTAAAATATCATTATTTCTCAAAGACTGCAGAAAAATATATCTAGAATAATGTTGCAGCATTTGACACCACTGATTGTGACAATATTAAACCATGTAAGACCATTAACACAGAGCCCGAGATTTCCGTTCTGCCACCCCAGGTATCTTAGCCCTCCCACCCCTACGGGAAGGCAGCTTCCTCTCAGTCCAGTCCAAGCTCTTCTCTGACCTGTCACCCCTATGGGAAGGCAGCTCCCTATCAGTCCAGTCCAAGCTCTTCTCTGTCCTGTCACCCCAATGGGAAGGCAGCTTCCTCTCAGTCCAGTCCAAACTCTCCTCTGACCTGTCACCCCAATGGTGGAACCAGCTTCCCCCTGAAACAGGGACAGCAGAGTCCCTGCCCATCTTCTGAAAACATCTGAAACCCTACGTCTTCAAAGAGTATCTTAAATAATCCTTCTCCTCACCTCGACCCCCCCCCCCCCCCAACATGGTTGGTTTTTGACATTTCAGCCGACCCTGTGCGGTTACGAGCCACGATCACCTGGCAACGAACTGAAATCAAGTTGAAGCGGCCATTTTTACCAGCGTAAACATTGGCACCTTGTTGTTCCCACTTCGGGAGCTCGAGTCAAGGTGCCATCCAGCAACGATTTATGGTAAGAGTTCAAACAGACTTTACTTTGCACATCCACAAGGTCGAGTCCCTTGACCCACCGATTGTGGCGCAGGGGAGCTGATAAAATGGCGCCCGACAGACGGTTTATAACAGCCCAGCTTGGCTGGAAATGATATAACAACGTCAATACAAAACAAACAATCACATTTATTAAAAAAAAAAATTGTTGACATCAGCCGAGGTCACAAAGTGCTTTACGGAAGAATCCCAGACTTAAAACAAATATCTTTCTATTTGTAGAATGACAATGATATAGCATTGCACTGCTCTTCATCCTCAGTCAGCTTTGTAGGCCAACTTCCTGTTTATTTCTGTCATATACACCCCCCCCCCCATCAGGCAACGTCGATGTTGGAGCCGGTCTGAGGTCATCTGAAGTCCAACTGATTGTTGTACTTCACTGTGTCTGTTATTATGTGTTTACAAGCTGACTTGTCCAGTCAGTCGGCATATGAAGCGGTTGACACAATTAACCTCCTTCATAACATGTTCTACTTTGTTCTACAGGTGTGTGATTCTCACCATCTCACCCGAGGACAACAACATAACCCTTCATCAATGACCTGGTCCAGTAGCTGAGGTGAACTCTGTCCAGGTGAGATTAATGAATGTTCAGGTGAACTCTGTCCAGGTGAGATTAATGAATGTTCAGGTTAACTCTGTCCAGGTGAGATTAATGAATGTTCAGGTTAACTCTGTCCAGTTGAGATTAATGAATGTTCAGGTTAACTCTGTCCAGTTGAGTTTAATGAATGTTCAGGTGAGGTTACTGAATGTTCAGGTTAACTCTGTCCAGGTGAGTTTAATGAATGTTCAGGTGAGGTTACTGAATGTTCAGGTGAGGTTACTGAATGTTCAGGTGAGGTTACTGAATGTTCAGGTTAACTTTGTCCAGGTGAGGTTACTGAATGTTCAGGTTAACTCTGTCCAGGTGAGGTTAATGAATGTTCAGGTGAACTATATCCAGGTGAGATTAATGAATGTTCAGGTTAACTCTGTCCAGGTGAGGTTAATGAATGTTCAGGTTAACTCTGTCCAGGTGAGGTTAATGAATGTTCAGGTGAACTATATCCAGGTGAGATTAATGAATGTTCAGGTTAACTCTGTCCAGGTGAGGTTAATGAATGTTCAGGTGAACTCTGTCCAGGTGAGGTTACTGAATGTTCAGGTTAACTCTGTCCAGGTGAGGTTAATGAATGTTCAGGTGAGGTTAATGAATGTTCAGGTTAACTCTGTCCAGGTGAGGTTAACTCTGTCCAGGTGAGGTTACTGAATGTTCAGGTTAACTCTGTCCAGGTGAGGTTAATGCATGTTCAGGTTAACTCTGTCCATGTGAGGTTAATGAATGTTCAGGTTAACTCTGTCCAGGTGAGGTTAATGAATGTTCAGGTTAACTCTGTCCAGGTGAGGTTAATGAATGTTCAGGTTAACTCTGTCCAGGTGAGGTTAATGAATGTTCAGGTTAACTCTGTCCAGGTGAGGTTAACTCTGTTCAGGTGAGATTAATGAATTTTCAGGTTAACTCTGTCCAGGTGAGGTTAACTCTGTCCAGGTGAGGTTACTGAATATTCAGGTGAACTCTGTCCAGGTGAGGTTAATGAATGTTCAGGTTAACTCTGTCCAGGTGAGGTTAATGAATGTTCAGGTTAACTCTGTCCAGGTGAGATTAATGAATGTTCAGGTTAACTCTGTCCAGGTGAGGTTAACTCTGTCCAGGTGAGGTTAATGAATGTTCAGGTGAGGTTAACTCTGTCCAGGTGAGGTTAACTCTGTCCAGGTGAGGTTAACTCTGTCCAGGTGAGGTTAACTCTGTCCAGGTGAGGTTAACTCTGTCCAGGTGAGATTAATGAATGTTCAGGTTAACTCTGTCCAGGTGAGGTTAACTCTGTCCAGGTGAGGTTAATGAATGTTCAGGTTAACTCTGTCCAGGTGAGGTTAATGAATGTTCAGGTGAGGTTAACTCTGTCCAGGTGAGGTTAACTCTGTCCAGGTGAGGTTAACTCTGTCCAGGTGAGGTTAACTCTGTCCAGGTGAGATTAATGAATGTTCAGGTTAACTCTGTCCAGGTGAGGTTAATGAGGTGATTAATGAATGTTCAGGCTAACTCTGTCCAGGTGAGGTTAACTCTGTCCAGGTGAGGTTAACTCTGTCCAGGTGAGGTTAACTCTGTCCAGGTGAGATTAATGAATGTTCAGGTTAACTCTGTCTAGGTGAGGTTAATGAATGTTCAGGTTAACTCTGTCTAGGTGAGGTTAATGAATGTTCAGGTTAACTCTGTCCAGGTGAGGTTAATGAATGTTCAGGTTAACTCTGTCCAGGTGAGGTTAACTCTGTCCAGGTGAGGTTAACTCTGTCCAGGTGAGATTAATGAATGTTCAGGTGAGGTTAAGTAGTTCTACAGGAGGTTTGTTTATATCTTTATAAATGCTATTCCACATTTGCCAAGGGGCTTCTTGGTCATGCCGAGAGGCTATTCTAAACCAACCCACATGGATCATGTCTCGCATGGCACCCTGACCCCTATGTAGTGCACCACGTTTCACCAGACTCTGGCCTAAAGTAGTGCTCCGTATAGGAGTAAGATGCAGTTTGGGACGCAGCCCAAGGGGGCTGAGAAAGTCCCGTTGACTCATAGCGGTGGAGCTGCCAGAGAATGTGAGGAGGCATTTGGGTGACTGGCACGCCTGTCTATGATTCAGACACAAATGTGAATGGTGCACAGTTACTCTGTTTAGAGGCTGGTCACACACACATACACACACACGCACGCACGCACGCACACACACACACACACACACACACACACACACACACACACACACACACACACACACACACACACACACACACACACACACACACACACACACACACACACACACACACACACACACACACACACACACACACACACACACACACGCACGCACACACACTCACACATAGTCCACAGGGCTGGTTTAATGCACCAACTGCAGGGGAGGTTCTGCTGCCACGGTTCTCTTTACCCATTATGGGTGACATCCCAAATGGCACACTATTCCCTATGTTTAGTGCACTACTTTAGACCAGGGCCCATAGGACTCAGGTTAAAACTAGTGCGCTATATAGGGAACAGGGTGCCATTTGGGACTCATGTCCAAGTCTGGACTTCATTAACATGAGGTCATTTACACAGCCAAGGAAGATGAGAGGGGAGGGGAGGGGAGGGGAGGGGAGGGGAGGGGAGGGGAGGGAGGGGGGGAGGGGAGGGGGAGCAGGGGCAAACTGAAACCAAAATGACTCACATGGAGAGAAGAAAAAAGAGAGAGGAGAGCCAGAGAGAGAGAGAGCCAGATGAGAGCCAGAGAGAGAGAGAGCCAGAGAGAGAGAGAGGAGAGCCAGAGAAAGAGAGAGAGCCAGAGAGAGAGACAGAGAGAGAGAGAGCGAGATAGAGAGAGAGAGAGCCAGAGAGAGAGAGAGAGAGAGACAGAGAGAGAGAGAGAGAGAGAGAGAGAGAGAGAGAGAGAGAGAGAGAGAGACAGAGAGAGAGAGAGCCAGAGAGAGAGAGAGAGCCAGAGAGAGAGAGAGAGAGAGCCAGAGAGAGAGAGAGCCATAGAGAGAGAGAGAGAGAGAGAGAGCCAGAGAGAGAGAGAGCCATAGAGAGAGAGAGAGAGAGAGAGAGAGAGAGCCAGAGAGAGAGAGAGCCAGAGAGAGAGAGAGCCAGAGAGAGAGAGAGAGAGAGAGAGAGAGCCAGAGAGAGAGAGAGAGAGAGCCAGAGAGAGAGAGAGACAGAGAGAGAGAGAGAGAGAGAGAGAGAGCAGAGAGAGAGAGAGAGAGCCAGAGAGAGAGAGAGAGAGCCAGAGAGAGAGAGCCAGAGAGAGAGAGCAGAGAGAGAGAGAGAGAGCCAGAGCCAGAGAGAGAGACAGAGAGAGAGAGAGAGAGAGAGAGCCAGAGAGAGAGACAGAGAGAGAGAGCCAGAGAGAGAGAGGAGAGCCAGAGAGGTAGCTAAAAAGGGAGAGTAGAAAATGTTCCTCGATTACTTTTTTCTGAGGTCCTGCCAAGATAGTGTGTCTATGAGAGAGAGAGAGAGAGAGAGAGAGAGAGAGAGAGAGAGAGAGAGAGAGAGAGAGAGAGAAATGGTTCCTAGATGACTGTGTTCCCCTGCCGCAGCACGCGAGCTTGGGGACAGCGATGTGAGTCACCACCGCCTCCGCCCCGCCCCGCCCGTGTGTGTGTGACTCAGTAGACCACTGTCACAGAATAAACAGTCAGACTGTCATCCCTCTTACGGCCGCCCATGTGACCTCCGCCCCCCACCGCTCACACATTCATAACCTCACACACACATTCATAACCTCACACACACACACATTCATAACCTCACAGACACACACACATTCATAAACTCACACACACATTCATAACCTCACACACACACACATTCATAAACTCACACACACATTCATAACCTCACACACACATTCATAACCTCACACACACACACATTCATAAACTCACACACACATTCATAACCTCACACACACATTCATAACCTCACACACACATTCATAAACTCACACACCTTGTTTAGAGGTTACAGACACCTTGTTTAGAGGTTACAGACACCTTGTTTAGAGGTTACAGACACCTTGTTTAGAGCAGGTTACAGACACCTTGTTTAGAGCAGGTTACAGACACCTTGTTTATAGCAGGTTACAGACACCTTGTTTAGAGGTTACAGACACCTTGTTTAGAGGTTACAGACACCTTGTTTAGAGGTTACAGACACCTTGTTTAGAGGTTACAGACACCGTGTTTATAGTAGGTTACAGACACCTTGTTTAGAGGTTACAGACACCTTGTTTATAGCAGGTTACAGACACCTTGTTTAGAGGTTACAGACACCTTGTTTAGAGGTTACAGACACCTTGTTTATAGCAGGTTACAGACACCTTGTTTATAGCAGGTTACAGACACCTTGTTTAGAGCAGGTTACAGACACCTTGTTTAGAGGTTACAGACACCTTGTTTAGAGACACCTTGTTACAGACACCTTGTTTATAGCAGGTTACAGACACCTTGTTTAGAGGTTACAGACACCTTGTTTAGAGGTTACAGACACCTTGTTTAGAGGTTACAGACACCTTGTTTAGAGGTTACAGACACCTTGTTTATAGCAGGTTACAGACACCTTGTTTAGAGGTTACAGACACCTTGTTTAGAGGTTACAGACACCTTGTTTAGAGCAGGTTACAGACACCTTGTTTAGAGGTTACAGACACCTTGTTTAGAGGTTACAGACACCTTGTTTAGAGGTTACAGACACCTTGTTTAGAGGTTACAGACACCTTGTTTAGAGCAGGTTACAGACACCTTGTTTAGAGGTTACAGACACCTTGTTTAGAGGTTACAGACACCTTGTTTAGAGCAGGTTACAGACACCTTGTTTAGAGGTTACAGACACCTTGTTTAGAGCAGGTTACAGACACCTTGTTTAGAGGTTACAGACACCTTGTTTAGAGGTTACAGACACCTTGTTTAGAGCAGGTTACAGACACCTTGTTTAGAGGTTACAGACACCTTGTTTAGAGGTTACAGACACCTTGTTTATAGCAGGTTACAGACACCTTGTCCAGTGAATAGACTTTCTATCTGCCTGTTGTCTTCTGATGTGGCTTTCTCCTTCCTTCCTTCCTTCCTTCCTTCCTTCCTTCCTTCCTTCCTTCCTTCCTTCCTTCCTTCCTTTCTTTCTTTCTTTCGTTTTTTCCTTGCTTCCTTGCTTCCTTGCTTCCTTGCTTCCTTGCTTGCTCCCTCCCTCCCTCCCTCCCTCCCTCCCTCCCTCCCTCCCTCCTTCCTCCCTCCCTCCCTCCCTCCCTCCCTCCCTCCCTCCCTCCCTCCCTCCCTCCCTCCCTCCCTCCCTCCCTCCCTCCCTCCCTCCCTTCCTTCCTTCCTTCCTCCCTCCCTCCCTCCCTTCCATCCTTCCTTCCTTTTACCTCAGTCATGACCCACGATGACTGTGTCTTTCATATTCATTCAAGGAGGAATCGTTTGCCGGTCCATTGTTTACAACACAGTCAGGATGAAGAGGCTATGGACAGTTAGTCACCCCCCCCCCCTCCCCCAGGAAGGGGAGGTGTCGCTAAGTTACAGTGTGAGTCATGTTTTGTGGAAGGATGTAGAATGGTTTGATAGTAAATAGGATCCTTCTAACTCTATGGGCGTAACCTGGTATGTAGGTTGACTCATTCATATTCCCTTTAACCTCTGTAGTGAATCCCAGGAGTTTAGGGAATACAGGGACCTTCCTATGGTAGGACAGAGTCTATCAGGACAGGGTCTGAGAGTGTGGTCTGTCTGCCGTGGTCCTGTGTTTCTCTGTAACAGAGAGCAGAGTGTGGTCTGTCTGCCGTGGTCCTGTGTTTCTCTGTAACAGAGAACAGAGTGTGGTCTGTCTGCCGTGGTCCTGTGTTTCTCTGTAACAGAGAACAGAGTGTGGTCTGTCTGCCGTGGTCCTGTGTTTCTCTGTAACAGAGAACAGAGTGTGGTCTGTCTGCCGTGGTCCTGTGTTTCTCTGTAACAGAGAACAGAGTGTGGTCTGTCTGCCGTGGTCCTGTGTTTCTCTGTAACAGAGAACAGAGTGTGGTCTGTCTGCCGTGGTCCTGTGTTTCTCTGTAACAGAGAACAGAGTGTGGTCTGTCTGCCGTGGTCCTGTGTTTCTCTGTAACAGAGAACAGAGTGTGGTCTGTCTGCCGTGGTCCTGTGTTTCTCTGTAACAGAGAGCAGAGTGTGCTCTGTCTGCCGTGGTCCTGTGTTTCTCTGTAACAGAGAACAGAGTGTGGTCTGTCTGCCGTGGTCCTGTGTTTCTCTGTAACAGAGAACAGGGTCTGAGAGTGTGGTCTGTCTGCCGTGGTCCTGTGTTTCTCTGTAACAGAGAGCAGAGTGTGGTCTGTCTGCCGTGGTCCTGTGTTTCTCTGTAACAGAGAGCAGAGTGTGGTCTGTCTGCCGTGGTCCTGTGTTTATCTGTAACAGAGAACAGAGTGTGGTCTGTCTGCCGTGGTCCTGTGTTTATCTGTAACAGAGAGCAGAGTGTGGTCTGTCTGCCGTGGTCCTGTGTTTATCTGTAACAGAGAGCAGAGTGTGGTCTGTCTGCCGTGGTCCTGCATGATAAACTACAGCTGTCTGCTTTTCTTCTGTTGTAAAAAATAAAATAAAAATAGAGACTCCCTTCAGGCCCCGTCTACATCCCAAACTACAGCACCCATATTTAACCTCAATATCCCACTCTGTGTCAGGAAGTCTTTGCGTCCATCCTATTGGAGGAGACTGAGCTGTTGGCCTTTCTATTGGATGGAACGCTGAACGTTATACTGAAACAGAAGGTGAAAGACGAGCTCTATAATACAACATGGACACAGTACACCAACACTATGCACAACCATAAATGTCTGGTAATATGGGGCCTGTATCTCTGAAGTCTGGCATTCCAGACTCTTCCCCGCGGCTCGTGCAATTAGCCCGGGGACGAGGTTAACATATAAGTGACTGTCCAAAATGTCTGGTAAAATGTGGCTTGTGTATACAGAGCATTCGGAAAACTATTCAGACCCCTTGACTTTTTCCACATTTTGTTTACGTTACAGCCTTATTCTAAAATTGATTCATTTTTTTCACATCATCAATCTATACACAATGGAAGACATACAAGACCACTGATAATCTCCCTCGATCTGGGGCTCCACGCAAGATCTCACCCCGTGGGGTCAAAATGATCACAAGAACGGCGAGCAAAAATCCCAGAACCACACGGGTGGACCTAGTGAATGACCTGCAGAGAGCTGGGACCAAGGTAACAAAGCCTACCATCAGTAACACACTACGCCGCCAGGGACTCAAATCCTGCAGTGCCAGACGTGTCCCCCTGCTTAAGCCAGTACATGTCCAGGCCCGTCTGAAGTTTGCTAGAGAGCATTTGGATGATCCAGAAGAAGATTGGGAGAATGTCATATGGTCAGATTAAACCAATATATAACTTTTTGGTAAAAACTCAACTCGTCGTGTTTGGAGGACAAAGAATGCTGAGTTGCATCCAAAGAACACCATACCTACTGTGAAGCATGGGGGTGGAAACATCATGCTTTGGGGCTGTTTTTCTGCAAAGGGACCAGGACGACTGATCCGTGTAAAAGAAAGAATGAATGGGGCCATGTATCGTGAGATTTTGAGTGAAAACCTTCTTCCATCAGCAAGGGCATTGAAGATGAAACGTGGCTGGGTCTTTCAGCATGACAATGATCCCAAACACACCGCCCGGGCAATGAAGGAGTGGCTTCGTAAGAAGCATTTCAAGGTCCTGGAGTGGCCTAGCCAGTCTCCAGATCTCAACCCCATAGAAAATATTTGGAGGGAGTTGAAAGTCCGTGTTGCCCAGTAACAGCCCCAAAACATCACTGCTCTAGGGGAGATCTGCATGGAGGAATGGGCCAAAATACCAGCAACAGTGTGTGAAAACCTTGTGAAGACTTACAGAAAACGTTTGACCTCTGTCATTGCCAACAAAGGGTATATAACAAAGTATTGAGATAAACTTTTGTTATTGAACAAATACTTATTTTCCACCATAATTTGCAAATACATTAATTAAAAATCCTACAATGTGATTTTCTGGAGAAAAACAATATCATTTTGTCTGTCATAGTTGAAGGGTACCTATGATGAAAATTACAGGCCTCTCTCATCTTTTTTAATTGGGAGAACTTGCACAATTGGTGGCTGACTAAATACTTTTTTTTTGCCCCACTGTATATATATCTGGTAATATGGGGTCTGTATATATATATATATATATATATATATATATATATGGTAATATGGGGTCTGTATATATATATATATATCTGGTAATATGGGGTCTGTATATATATATATATATATATATCTGGTAATATGGGGTCTGTATATATATATATATATCTGGTAATATGGGGTCTGTATATATATATCTGGTAATATGGGGTCTGTATATATATATATGGTAATCTGGGGTCTGGGTAATATGGGGTCTGTATATATATATATATATCTGGTAATATGGGGTCTGTATATATATATATGGTAATATGGGGTCTGTATATATATATATATATATCTGGTAATATGGGGTCTGTATATATATATCTGGTAATATGGGGTCTGTATATATATATATATATCTGGTAATATGGGGTCTGTATATATATATATGGTATATGGTAATATGGGGTCTGTATATATATATCTGGTAATATGGGGTCTGTATATATATATCTGGTAATATGGGGTCTGTATATATATATATATATCTGGTAATATGGGGTCTGTATATATATATCTGGTAATATGGGGTGTGTATATATATATATATATATATATGGTAATATGGGGTCTGTATATATATATCTGGTAATATGGGGTCTGTATATATATATCTGGTAATATGGGGTCTGTATATATATATCTGGTAATATGGGGTCTGTATATATATATATATATATATGGTAATATGGGGTCTGTATATATATATCTGGTAATATGGGGTCTGTATATATATATATCTGGTAATATATATATATATCTGGTAATATGGGGTCTGTATATATATATATATATCTGGTAATATGGGGTCTGTATATATATATCTGGTAATATGGGGTCTGTATATATATATATATATATATATATATATATATCTGGTAATATGGGGTCTGTATATATATATATATATATATGGTAATATGGGGTCTGTATATATATATATATCTGGTAATATGGGGTCTGTATATATATATATATATATATATATATATATATATATCTGGTAATATGGGGTCTGTATATATATATATATATCTGGTAATATGGGGTCTGTATATATATATATATATATATATCTGGTAATATAGGGTCTGTATATATATATATATATATATATATATATATATATATATATATATATATATATATATATATGGTATATATATATATATCTGGTAATATGGGGTCTGTATATATATATATATATGGTAATATGTCTGTATATATATATCTGGTAATATGGGGTCTGTATATATATATATCTGGTAATGTTTGTCTGTATATATATATATATATCTGGGGGTCTGTATATATATATATATATCTGGTAATATGGGGTCTGTATATATATATATATATCTGGTAATATAGGGTCTGTATATATATATATATTTGGTCATATAGGGCCTGTATATAAGTGTATATTTAATGAATGTTTGTCTGTCAGTATAGGGCCTGTATATAAGTGTATATTTAATGAATGTTTGTCTGTCAGTATAGGGCCTGTATATAAGTGTATATTTAATGAATGTTTGTCTGTCAGTATAGGGCCTGTATATAAGTGTATATTTAATGAATGCATGTCTCACTACATCCCATTCCCTAAGATGAGGAAATACATTGACCCCTAATTGACCCCTACACTAGCTGGGACCGGCAGGATGACTGAGAGGAAGCATCTTGAGATGTGTTCAACTGCATTTCCCATAGGGACCTGGTCTAAAGTAGTGTACTATATAGGGAATAGGGCTCTGGTCTAAAGTAGTGCACTATATAGGGAATAGGGACCTGGTCTAAAGTAGTGCACTATATAGGGAATAGGGCTCTGGTCTAAAGTAGTGCACTATATAGGGAATAGGGCTCTGGTCTAAAGTAGTGTACTATATAGGGAATAGGGACCTGGTCTAAAGTAGTGCACTATATAGGGAATAGGGCTCTGGTCTAAAGTAGTGCACTATATAGGGAATAGGGCTCTGGTCTATAGTAGTGTACTATATAGGGAATAGGGCTCTGGTCTATAGTAGTGTACTATATAGGGAATAGGGCTCTGGTCTATAGTAGTGTACTATATAGGGAATAGGGACCTGGTCTAAAGTAGTGCACTATATAGGGAATAGGGTTCTGGTCTAAAGTAGTGTACTATATAGGGAATAGGGCTCTGGTCTAAAGTAGTGTACTATATAGGGAATAGGGCTCTGGTCTATAGTAGTGTACTATATAGGGAATAGGGTTCTGGTCTAAAGTAGTGCACTATATAGGGAATAGGACTCTGGTCTAAAGTAGTGTACTTTATAGGGAATAGGGCTCTGGTCTAAAGTAGTGTACTATATAGGGAATAGGACTCTGGTCTAAAGTAGTGTACTATATAGGGAATAGGGCTCTGGTCTAAAGTAGTGCACTATATTGGGAATAGGGACCTGGTCTAAAGTAGTGTACTATATAGGGAATAGGGCTCTGGTCTAAAGTAGTGCACTATATAGGGAATAGGGTTCTGGTCTAAAGTAGTGTACTATATAGGGAATAGGACTCTGGTCTAAAGTAGTGTACTATATAGGGAATAGGGCTCTGGTCTATAGTAGTGTACTATATAGGGAATAGGGACCTGGTCTAAAGTAGTGCACTATATAGGGAATAGGGCTCTGGTCTAAAGTAGTGCACTATATAGGGAATAGGGTTCTGGTCTAAAGTAGTGTACTATATAGGGAATAGGACTCTGGTCTAAAGTAGTGTACTATATAGGGAATAGGGCTCTGGTCTAAAGTAGTGCACTATATTGGGAATAGGGACCTGGTCTAAAGTAGTGTACTATATAGGGAATAGGGCTCTGGTCTAAAGTAGTGCACTATATAGGGAATAGGGACCTGGTCTAAAGTAGTGTACTATATAGGGAATAGGGCTCTGGTCTAAAGTAGTGCACTATATAGGGAATAGGGCTCTGGTCTAAAGTAGTGCACTATATAGGGAATAGGGCTCTGGTCTATAGTAGTGCACTATATAGGGAATAGGGCTCTGGTCTATAGTAGTGCACTATATAGGGAATAGGGCTCTGGTCTAAAGTAGTGCACTATATAGGGAATAGGGCTCTGGTCTATAGTAGTGCACTATATAGGGAATAGGGCTCTGGTCTATAGTAGTGCACTATATAGGGAATAGGGCTCTGGTCTAAAGTAGTGCACTATATAGGGAATAGGGCTCTGGTCTATAGTAGTGCACTATATAGGAATAGGGCTCTGGTCTATAGTAGTGCACTATATAGGGAATAGGGCTCTGGTCTAAAGTAGTGCACTATATAGGAATAGGGCTCTGGTCTAAAGTAGTGCACTATATAGGGAATAGGGCTCTGGTCTATAGTAGTGCACTATATAGGGAATAGGGCTCTGGTCTAAAGTAGTACACTATATAGGGAATAGGGCTCTGGTCTATAGTTGTGTACTATATAGGGAATAGGGCTCTGGTCTATAGTAGTGTACTATATAGGGAATAGGGCTCTGGTCTAAAGTAGTGCACTATATAGGGAATAGGGCTCTGGTCTATAGTAGTGTACTATATAGGGAATAGGGCTCTGGTCTAAAGTAGTGCACTATATAGGGAATAGGTCTCTGGTCTAAAGTAGTGCACTATATAGGGAATAGGGCTCTGGTCTAAAGTAGTGCACTATATAGGGAATAGGGCTCTGGTCTAAAGTAGTGCACTATATAGGGAATAGGGCTCTGGTCTAAAGTAGTGCACTATATAGGGAATAGGGCTCTGGTCTAAAGTAGTGCACTATATAGGGAATAGGTACCTGGTCTAAAGTAGTGCACTATATAGGGAATAGGGCTCTGGTCTAAAGTAGTGTACTATATAGGGAATAGGGCTCTGGTCTATAGTAGGGTACTATATAGGGAATAGGGCTCTGGTCTATAGTAGTGTACTATATAGGGAATAGGGCTCTGGTCTATAGTAGTGTACTATATAGGGAATAGGGACCTGGTCTAAAGTAGTGCACTATATAGGGAATAGGGCTCTGGTCTAAAGTAGTGCACTATATTGGGAATAGGGCTCTGGTCTAAAGTAGTGTACTATATAGGGAATAGGGCTCTGGTCTATAGTAGTGTACTATATAGGGAATAGGGTTCTGGTCTAAAGTAGTGCACTATATAGGGAATAGGGTTCTGGTCTAAAGTAGTGTACTATATAGGGAATAGGACTCTGGTCTAAAGTAGTGTACTATATAGGGAATAGGGCTCTGGTCTAAAGTAGTGCACTATATTGGGAATAGGGACCTGGTCTAAAGTAGTGTACTATATAGGGAATAGGGCTCTGGTCTAAAGTAGTGCACTATATAGGGAATAGGGACCTGGTCTAAAGTAGTGTACTATATAGGGAATAGGGCTCTGGTCTAAAGTAGTGCACTATATAGGGAATAGGGCTCTGGTCTAAAGTAGTGCACTATATAGGGAATAGGGCTCTGGTCTAAAGTAGTCCATTTATAGGGAATAGGGCTCTGGTCTAAAGTTGTGTACTATATAGGGAATAGGGCTCTGGTCTATAGTAGTGCACTATATAGGGAATAGGGCTCTAGTCTATAGTAGTGTACTATATAGGGAATAGGGCTCTGGTCTATAGTTGTGCACTATATAGGGAATAGGGCTCTGGTCTAAAGTAGTGTACTATATAGGGAATAGGGTTCTGGTCTAAAGTAGTGTACTATATAGGGAATAGGGCTCTGGTCTAAAGTAGTGTACTATATAGGGAATAGGGCTCTGGTCTAAAGTAGTGTACTATATAGGGAATAGGGCTCTGGTCTAAAGTAGTGCACTATATAGGGAATATGGCTCTGGTCTAAAGTAGTGTACTATATAGGAATAGGGCTCTGGTCTATAGTAGTGTACTATATAGGGAATAGGGCTCTGGTCTAAAGTAGTGTACTATATAGGGAATAGGGCTCTGGTCTATAGTAGTGTACTATATAGGGAATAGGGTGCCTTTTGGGAAGCCTGTCTTGTTCCTGATTCTAAAAGTAGTTTCTTTGTTGTCCCTGTCTGGTGGGTCAGTGAACCCTGAGTGGTCTGGTCTGTACAGTGTGTGTGTGTGTGTTCACTTCCTGTGGACATAGTGTTTGGATTGGGCCGTCTGGGTGTCTGGTTGTGAGGAAGAGATCTCAGCAGCCAAGCTGGAATTAAAGAGGGGGATGGTGAGAGAGGGTGAGAGAGGGTGGAGGAGGAGAGGAGTGAGAGATGGTGAGAGAGGGTGGAGGAGGAGAGGAGTGAGGGGTGGTGAGAGAGGGTGGAGGAGGAGAGGATTGAGGGGTGGTGAGAGAGGGTGGAGGAGGAGAGGAGTGAGATGGTGGAGGAGGAGAGGAGTGAGGGGTGGTGAGAGAGGTTGGAGGAGGAGGTGAGTGAGGGGTGGTGAGAGAGGGTGGATGAGGAGAGGAGTGAGGGATGGTGAGAGAGGGAGAAGGAGGAGAGGAGTGAGGGGTGGTGAGAGAGGGTGGAGGAGGAGAGGAGGAGAGATGGTGAGAGTGGGTGATGGAGTGAGGGTGGAGGAGGAGAGAAGTGAGAGAGGGTGGAGGAGGAGAGGAGTGAGGAATGGTGAGAGTGGGTGGAGGAGAAGAGGAGTGAGGGATGGTGAGAGTTGGTGGAGGAGGAGAGGAGTGAGGGACGGTGAGAGTGGGTGGAGAAGGAGAGGAGTGAGGGACGGTGAGAGTGAGTGGAGGAGGAGAGGAGTGGGTGGAGAAGGAGCGGAGTGAGGGACGGTGAGAGTGGGTGGTGGAGGAGAGGAGTGAGGGATGGTGAGAGTGGGTGGAGGAGGAGAGGAGTGAGAGACGGTGAGAGAGGGTGGAGGAAGAGAGGAGTGGGTGGATTAGGAGAGGAGTGAGGGATGGTGAGAGTGGGTGGAGAAGGAGAGGAGTGAGGGACGGTGAGAGTGGGTGGAGGAGGAGAGGAGTGAGGGATGGTGGAGTGGGTGGAGGAGGAGAGGAGTGAGGGACGGTGAGAGTGGGTGGAGGAGGAGAGGAGTGAGGGATGGTGAGAGAGGGTGGAGGAGGAGAGGAGTGAGGGACGGTGAGAGTGGGTGGAGGAGAAGAGGAGTGCATGAATGCATGTCTCACTGCATCCCATTCCCTAAGATGAGGAACTACATTGACCCCTAATTGACCCCTACACTAGCTGGGACCGGCAGGATGACTGAGAGGAAGCCTCTTGAGATGTGTTCAACTGCATTTCCCATAGGGACCTGGTCTAAAGTAGTGTACTATATAGATTAGAGCTGTAGGAGAGACTAGACATCTACCACCCCACTACCAGATTAGAGCTGTAGGAGAGACATCTACCACCCCACTACCAGATTAGAGCTGTATGAGAGACATCTACCACCCCACTACCAGATTAGAGCTGTAGGAGAGACTAGACATCTACCACCCCACTACCAGATTAGAGCTGTAGGAGAGACTAGACATCTACCACCCCACTACCAGATTAGAGCTGTAGGAGAGACTAGACATCTACCACCCCACTACCAGATTAGAGCTGTAGAAGAAACTAGACATCTACCACCCCACTACCAGATTAGAGCTGTAGGAGAGACTAGACATCTACCACCCCACTACCAGATTAGAGCTGTAGGAGAGACTAGACATCTACCACCCCACTACCAGATTAGAGCTGTAGGAGAGACTAGACATCTACCACCCCACTACCAGATTAGAGCTGTAGGAGAGACTAGACATCTACCACCCCACTACCAGATTAGAGCTGTAGGAGAAACTAGACATCTACCACCCCACTACCAGATTAGAGCTGTAGGAGAGACTAGACATCTACCACCCCACTACCAGATTAGAGCTGTAGGAGAGACTAGACATCTACCATCCCACTACCAGATTAGAGCTGTAGGAGAGACAAGACATCTACCACCCCACTACCAGATTAGAGCTGTAGGAGAGACTAGACATCTAGCACCCCACTACCAGATTAGAGCTGTAGGAGAGACTAGACATCTACCACCCCACTACCAGATTAGAGCTGTAGGAGAGACATCTACCACCCCACTACCAGATTAGAGCTGTAGGAGAGACTAGACATCTACCACCCCACTACCAGATTAGAGCTGTAGGAGAGACTAGACATCTACCACCCCACTACCAGATTAGAGCTGTAGGAGAAACTAGACATCTACCACCCCACTACCAGATTAGAGCTGTAGGAGAGACTAGACATCTACCACCCCAATACCAGATTAGAGCTGTAAAAGAGACTAGACATCTACCACCCCACTACCAGATTAGAGCTGTAGGAGAGACTAGACATCTACCACCCCACTACCAGATTAGAGCTGTAGGAGAGACATCTACCACCCCACTACCAGATTAGAGCTGTAGGAGAGACATCTACCACCCCACTACCAGATTAGAGCTGTAGGAGAGACATCTACCACCCCACTACCATATTAGAGCTGTAGGAGAGACATCTACCACCCCACTACCAGATTAGAGCTGTAGGAGAGACTTCTACCACCCCACTACCAGATTAGAGCTGTAGGAGAGACATCTACCACCCCACTACCAGATTAGAGCTGTAGGAGAGACATCTACCACCCCACTACCAGATTAGAGCTGTAGGAGAGACATCTACCACCCCACTACCAGATTAGAGCTGTAGGAGAGACATCTACCACCCCACTACCAGATTAGAGCTGTAGGAGAGACATCTACCACCCCACTACCAGATTAGAGCTGTAGGAGAGACATCTACCACCCCACTACCAGATTAGAGCTGTAGGAGAGACATCTACCACCCCACTACCAGATTAGAGCTGTAGGAGAGACATCTACCACCCCACTACCAGATTAGAGCTGTAGGAGAGACATCTACCACCCCACTACCAGATTAGAGCTGTAGGAGAGACATCTACCACCCCACTACCAGATTAGAGCTGTAGGAGAGACATCTACCACCCCACTACCAGATTAGAGCTGTAGGAGAGACATCTACCACCCCACTACCAGATTAGCTGTAGGAGAGACATCTACCACCCCACTACCAGATTAGAGCTGTAGAGACATCTACCACCCCACTACCAGATTAGAGCTGTAGGAGAGACATCTACCACCCCACTACCAGATTAGAGCTGTAGGAGCTGTAGACATCTACCACTCCACTACCAGATTAGAGCTGTAGGAGAGACATCTACCACCCCACTACCAGATTAGAGCTGTAGGAGAGACATCTACCACCCCACTACCAGATTAGAGCTGTAGGAGAGACATCTACCAACCCACTACCAGATTAGAGCTGTAGGAGAGACATCTACCAACCCACTACCAGATTAGAGCTGTAGGAGAGATTAGGGAGGTAATGTAGCCTTTGTTTTTTTTTTGTCCAGCTCACTTTGGTTCTGAAATTAGCCTCATCCACTAATTAATTTGTCATTTTAGCAGATGAAGTGTTTGAGCTGGTAATCTGTGAATATTTATTGTTTACAA
Organism: Oncorhynchus gorbuscha; assembly: GCF_021184085.1. Taxonomy (NCBI): domain Eukaryota; kingdom Metazoa; phylum Chordata; class Actinopteri; order Salmoniformes; family Salmonidae; genus Oncorhynchus; species Oncorhynchus gorbuscha. The sequence goes on along the minus strand of NW_025745804.1, from coordinate 178,065 downwards.
ATGAGCAACGACATGAATATATATATCCACATCTTTGGATTGCACCACATCTCAAAAACAAATGGACCGTTTGGTAAATGTGAGAGATCTTCTTTCCTCTTCCCTCCTTGGCCGAACAGTGCACCTCACAAAGTGATGAAATTATCAATTTACATTTTTTTATTTTTAAATGACTTTTGCTGATGGTGAAACCTGAACAATCAAAATCAAATCTATTGTAGGTCCCGTTCGTCAGATGAGTGTTTTGTCTCTGGTAGTTGACTTTTGTTTCAGGTAAAACACCATTTTCAACAGCTCATAGATAACTGAACTCAGCAAAAAAAGAAACGTCCTCTCACTGTCAACTGTGTTTATTTTCAGCAAACTTAACACGTGTAAATATTTGTATGAACATAACAAGTTTCAACAACTGAGACATAAACTGAACAAGTTCCACAGACATGTGACTAACAGAAATGGAATAATGTGTCCCTGATCAAAGGAGGGTCAAAATCAAAAGTAACAGTCAGTATCTGGTGTGGCCACCAGCTGCATTAAATACTGCAGTGCATCTCCTCCTCATTGACTGCACCAGATTTGCCAGTTATTGTTGTGAGAGGTTACCCCACTCTTCCACCAAGGCACCTGCAAGTTCCCTGACATTTCTGGGGGGGAATGGCCCTTGCCCTCACCCTCCGATCCAATAGGTCCCAAATGTTCTCAATGGGATTGAGATCCGAGCTCTTCGCTGGCCATGGCAGAACACTGACATTCCTATCTTGCAGGAAATCACGTAAAGAAAGTGCAGTATGGCTTGTTGTCATGGTTTTGGTTGGTGGCATTGTCATGCTGGAGGGTCATGTTAGGATGAGCCTGCAGGAAGGGTACCACATGAGGGAGGGTCATGTCAGGATGAGCCTGCAGGAAGGGTACCACATGACGGAGGGTCATGTCAGGATGAGCCTGCAGGAAGGGTACCACATGAGGGAGGGTCATGTCAGGATGAGCCTGCAGGAAGGGTACCACATGAGGGAGCAGGATGTCTTCCCTGAAACACTCAGCGTTGAGATTGCCTGCAATGACAACAAGCTCAGTCCGATGATGCTGTGACACACCGCCTCAGACCATGACAGACCCTCCACCTCCAAATCGATCCCACTCCAGAGTACAGGCCTCGGTGTAACGCTCATTCCTTCAACAATAAACGCGAATCCAACCATCACCCCTGGTGAGACAAAACCGCAACTCGTCAGTGAAGAACACTTTTTGCCAGTCCTGTCTGGTCCAGCGACGGTGGGTTTGTGCCCATAGGCGACGTTGTTGCCGGTGATGTCTGGTGAGGACCTGCCTTACAACAGGCCTACAAGCCCTCAGTCCAGCCTGTCTCAGTCTATGCGGACAGTCTGAGCACTGATGGAGGGATTGTGCGTTCCTGGTGTAACTTGGGCAGTTGTTGTTGCCATCCTGTACGAGAGCTTCTGGTCAGCGGGGTGGTGGCACCGGGATCCTCATCTCTCCCAAGTGGTCATTCTCTCTTTCTCCCCTTACCCATCTGTCTATCGCCTCCTTTGAATTCCATGCTGTCACAGTTACCAGCCCTTTCAAGCTTAACATCCTTATCATTTATCGCCCTCCAGGTTCCTCGGAGAGTCATCAATGAGCTTGATGCCTTGATAAGCTCCTTTCCTGAGGAAGGCTCACCTCTCACAGTGCTGGGCGACTTTAACCTCCCCACGTCTACCTTTGACTCATTCCTCTCTGCCTCCTTCTTTCCACTCCTCTCCTCTTTTGACCTCACCCTCTCACCTTCCCCCCCTACTCACAAGGCAGGCAATACGCTCGACCTCATCTTTACTAGATGCTGTTCTTCCACTAACCTCATTGCAACTCCCCTCCAAGTCTCCGACCACTACCTTGTATCCTTTTCCCTCTCGCTCTCATCCAACACCTCCCACACTGCCCCTACTCGGATGGTATCTCGCCGTCCCAACCTTCGCTCTCTCTCCCCCGCTACTCTCTCCTCTTCCATCCTATCATCTCTTCCCTCTGCTCAAACCTTCTCCAACCTATCTCCTGATTCTGCCTCCTCAACCCTCCTTTCCTCCCTTTCTGCATCCTTTGACTCTCTATGTCCCCTATCCTCCAGGCCGGCTCGGTCCTCCCCTCCCGCCCCGTGGCTCGACGACTCATTGCGAGCTCACAGAACAGGGCTCCGGGCAGCCGAGCGGAAATGGAGGAAAACTCGCCTCCCTGCGGACCTGGCATCCTTTCACTCCCTCCTCTCTACATTTTCCTCCTCTGTCTCTGCTGCTAAAGCCATTTTCTACCACTCTAAATTCCAAGCATCTGCCTCTAACCCTAGGAAGCTCTTTGCCACCTTCTCCTCCCTCCTGAATCCCCCCTCCTCCCTCTCTGCAGATGACTTCGTCAACCATTTTGAAAAGAAGGTCGACGACATCCGATCCTCGTTTGCTAAGTCAAACGGCACCGCTGGTTCTGCTCACACTGCCCTACCCTGTGCTCTGACCTCTTTCTCCCTCTCTCTCCAGATGAAATCTCGCGTCTTGTGACGGCCGGCCGCCCAACAACCTGCCCGCTTGACCCTATCCCCTCCTCTCTTCTCCAGACCATTTCCGGAGACCTTCTCCCTTACCTCACCTCGCTCATCAACTCATCCCTGACCGCTGGCTACGTCCCTTCCGTCTTCAAGAGAGCGAGAGTTGCACCCCTTCTGAAAAAACCTACACTCGATCCCTCCGATGTCAACAACTACAGACCAGTATCCCTTCTTTCTTTTCTCTCCAAAACTCTTGAACGTGCCGTCCTTGGCCAGCTCTCCCGCTATCTCTCTCTGAATGACCTTCTTGATCCAAATCAGTCAGGTTTCAAGACTAGTCATTCAACTGAGACTGCTCTTCTCTGTATCACGGAGGCGCTCCGCACTGCTAAAGCTAACTCTCTCTCCTCTGCTCTCATCCTTCTAGACCTATCGGCTGCCTTCGATACTGTGAACCATCAGATCCTCCTCTCCACCCTCTCCGAGTTGGGCATCTCCGGCGCGGCCCACGCTTGGATTGCGTCCTACCTGACAGGTCGCTCCTACCAGGTGGCGTGGCGAGAATCTGTCTCCTCACCACGCGCTCTCACCACTGGTGTCCCCCAGGGCTCTGTTCTAGGCCCTCTCCTATTCTCGCTATACACCAAGTCACTTGGCTCTGTCATAACCTCACATGGTCTCTCCTATCATTGCTATGCAGACGACACACAATTAATCTTCTCCTTTCCCCTTCTGATGACCCGGTGGCGAATCGCATCTCTGCATGTCTGGCAGACATATCAGTGTGGATGACGGATCACCACCTCAAGCTGAACCTCGGCAAGACGGAGCTGCTCTTCCTCCCGGGGAAGGACTGCCCGTTCCATGATCTCGCCATCATGGTTGACAACTCCATTGTGTCCTCCTCCCAGAGCGCTAAGAACCTTGGCGTGATCCTGGACAACACTCTGTCGTTCTCAACTAACATCAAGGCGGTGGCCCATTCCTGTAGGTTCATGCTCTACAACATCCGCAGAGTACGACCCTGCCTCACACAGGAAGCGGCGCAGGTCCTAATCCAGGCACTTGTCATCTCCCGTCTGGATTACTGCAACTCGCTGTTGGCTGGGCTCCCTGCCTGTGCCATTAAACCCCTACAACTCATCCAGAACGCCGCAGCCCGTCTGGTGTTCAACCTTCCCAAGTTCTCTCACGTCACCCCGCTCCTCCGTTCTCTCCACTGGCTTCCAGTTGAAGCTCGCATCCACTACAAGACCATGGTGCTTGCCTACGGAGCTGTGAGGGGAACGGCACCTCAGTACCTCCAGGCTCTGATCAGGCCCTACACCCAAACAAGGGCACTGCGTTCATCCACCTCTGGCCTGCTCGCCTCCCTACCACTGAGGAAGTACAGTTCCCGCTCAGCCCAGTCAAAACTGTTCGCTGCTCTGGCCCCCAATGGTGGAACAAACTCCCTCACGACGCCAGGACAGCGGAATCAATCACCACCTTCCGGAGACACCTGAAACCCCACCTTTTAAGGAATACCTAGGACAGGATAAGTAATCCTTCTCACCCCCCTTTAAGATTTAGATGCACTATTGTAAAGTGACTGTTCTACTGGATGTCATAAGGTGAATGCACCAATTTGTAAGTCGCTCTGGATAAGAGCGTCTGCTAAATGACTTAAATGTAAATGTAATGTAATGTCCTGCAGGTGTCATCCTGTTCAGGTGTTGTTACACATGGTCTGCCACTGCAAGGATGATCAGCTATCCGCCCTGTCTCCCTGTAGCACTGTCTTAGGCGTCTCACAGTACGGACATTGCAATTTATTGCTCTGGCCACATCTGCAGTCCTCATGCACCCCTTGCAGCATGCCTAAGGCACATTCACGCAGATGAGCAGGGACCCTGTGCATCTTTCTTTTGGTGTTTTTCAGAGTCAGTAGAAAGGTCTCTTTAGTGTCCTAAGTTTTCATAACTGTGACCTTAATTGCCTACCGTTTGTAAGCTGTTAGTGTCTTAACGACCGTTCCACAGGTGCATGTTCATTAATTAATTAATTAATTTGTTAATTGAACAAGCATGGGAAACAGTGTTTAAACCCTTTACAATGAAGATCTGTGAAGTTATTTGTATTTTTACGAATGATCTTTGACAGACAGGATCCTGAAAAAGAGACGTTTCTTTCTTTTTTGTTGCTGAGTTTATAACCAAATGACACAGGATGTCCCTCAACTAGTAACGCCTCGTTCCGGTCAAGTAATGTTAATACTGAAGGTGTCAAGATCAGGTACAAGGCCAACCTACCTCTCATTGGTCAGCAAGCGAAGCCGTTGTCACGGATCCCACCCACACCCTCCGGAACTTTCATCATGATTACAGGTCTCGTCCCACACTGAAGGTGTCAAGATCAGGAACAAGGCCTCTCATTGGTCAGCAAGCTTGTCACGGATCCCACCCACACCCTCCGGAACTTTCATCATGATTACAGGTCTCGTCCCACACTGAAGGTGTCAAGATCAGGAACAAGGCCTCTCATTGGTCAGCAAGCGAAGCCGTTGTCACGGATCCCTCCGGAACGTTCATCACCTGTCCTCGTACTCCAGCTGATTAGTATTTGTGTTTATGTGCCTTTTGGGTTTCCGTGGTCTTGTCGTTTATTGTCCCGTTGGTGCGTGTGAGTACCTGCGCTGTGTGGTTTGGGCTTTCGTGCCATTGTGGAGTGCACAGATGATTACAGGTCTCGTCCCGTAGTGTTAATAACTGTGCGTGTGAGTACCTGCGCTGTGTGGTTTGGGCTTTCGTGCCATTGTGGAGTGCACAGATGATTACAGGTCTCGTCCCGTAGTGTTAATCACTGTGCGTGTGAGTACGTGCGCTGTGTGGTTTGGGCTTTCGTGCCATTGTGGAGTGCACAGATGATTACGGGTCTCATCACTGTGCGTGTGAGTACGTGCGCTGTGTGGTTTGGGCTGTACCATTGTGGAGTGTGTTAATCACTGTGCGTGTGAGTACGTGCGCTGTGTGGTTTGGGCTTTCGTGCCATTGTGGAGTGCACAGATGATTACGGGTCTCGTCCCGTAGTGTTAATCACTGTGCGTGTGAGTGCGCTGTGTGGTTTGGGCTTTCGTGCCAGTGGAGTGCACAGATGATTACGGGTCTCGTCCCGTGGTTAATCACTGGGTGTGAGTACCTGCGCTGTGTGGTTTGGGCTTTCGTGCCATTGTGGAGTGCACAGATGATTACGGGTCTCATCCCGTAGTGTTAATCACTGTGCGTGTGAGTACCTGCGCTGTGTGGTTTGGGCTTTCGTGCCATTGTGGAGTGCACAGATGATTACGGGTCTCGTCCCGTAGTGTTAATCATCGTGTGTTATTTATTCCAGGTTCTCCTCGCTCTTTTGTTTTGGGTTTCTACCCTGTGTTTTTGTTACGTGTTTGTTTGGTCTTCGTCCCTGTGCCTTTACACGGCATGCTGTAATTTGGGCTAAATTTAAAGAAATAACTATTACGCATTCCTGCGCCTGTCTCCCGAATCCATTCATACCAATGTGCCAAGCTGGGCACAGTGCTCAGTTTGACCAGGCTAAATGATATTCCCTAGAGTTGTTTGGCTAAATGAGTAAAGACTTATACGATTCCTGATGACTGTCACATACCAATGTGCCAAGCTGGGCACAGTGCTCAGTTTGACCAGGCTAATGATATTCATGCTAAATGACCTGTAGATCGATGACTGTCTACACAGTTACATGCTTAGTTTGTCACTGAAGGAGAGGACGCCTCAGTCGTCACAGTAGATTTTAGGTATTTTCAGAAAGTCGGGAAAAAAAAGTAGTTTGAGCAACAAACGCTGTGTTAAGAAGTAGTGCGGCATTGGGTTGGGTTGTGTTTTCGGAGGACGCATGGCTCTCGACCTTTCACCTCTCCCGATGTAACGGCTTTCTTCTGTTGACGAAGGAAAGGACCAAAACGCATCGTGGTTCGTGTTCGTCATGTTTAATAAAGACGATAAACGTGAACACTACAAAATACAAAAACAACAAATGTGAAAAAACGAAACAGTTCTGTCTTGGTGCAACGACACGAAGACAGAAGACAACCACCCACAAAAACCAACACAAAAACAGGCTACCTAAATATGGTTCCCAATCAGAGACAATGACTAACACCTGCCTCTGATTGAGAACAATATCAGGCCCAAACATAGAAATAGACAAACCAGACACACAACATAGAATGCCCACTCAGCGTCCTGACCAACACTAAAACAAAGAAAACACAAAAGAACTATGGTCAGAACGTGACACCCGAGCCCGTACGGGAGTTGTAGCGATGAGACAAGACAGTAACTGATAACGATTGGATTCTACGAAAAAGGGGGTAAAAAAAATAAACGTTTTAATTAAAAAGTGAATTAGCGATTTCCGTTTGGCTCGCGGACCAACGCAGTCTAATCTTAAACATTTTGAATCGGGACCGATGCGCATCAGTGAATCGTTACATCCTTTCCAGAGACCCAGGTACAAAAATACAACTGGACCAGACCCTTGGGTAAAGTTTAAATTTCAGACCCAAACCCCATTGGTCCCAGGTCAGAGGTTAATTGGGTCCACCCGTTTTTAAGACCTCCACCTCATAGAGCAGCTGTTGGTGCTGGATCGTTTTGGGCTTGTCGGAAATGTGCAGTGGAGCGTTAAGCTTCTCCTCAAGGTTTCTTGTCTGACAAGAACACAAACACCCACACCCCAAAACACAACAAACACCCACACCCCAAAACACAACAAACACCCACACCCCAAAACACAACAAACACCCACACCCCAACTCTCTCTGTGGTCTCTCTGTGCGCTCTCTGTGCTGTCTCTGTGGTCTCTCTGTGCTCTCTCTGTGCTGTCTCTGTGGTCTCTCTGTGCTGTCTCTGTGCTGTCTCTGTGGTCTCTCTGTGGTCTCTCCCTATGGTCTCTCTGTGGTCTCTCTGTGCTGTCTCTGTGGTCTCTCTGTGCTCTCCCTATGGTCTCTCCCTGTGGTCTCTCTGTGCTCTCTCTGTGCTCTCCCTATGGTCTCTCTGTGGTCTCTCTGTGCTGTCTCTGTGGTCTCTCTGTGGTCTCTCCCTGTGGTCTCTCTGTGCTGTCTCTGTGGTCTCTCTGTGGTCTCTCCCTGTGGTCTCTCTGTGTTGTCTCTGTGGTCTCTCTGTGCTCTCTCTCTGTGCTCTCTCTCTGTGCTCTCTCTCTGTGGTCTCTATGCTCTCTATCTGTGCTCTCTCTCTCTGTAGTCTCTCTGTGTGTGAACAAGAGAAGTCCATCTGTATGAGATGAGAGGGAGAGAGATAGTGTGTGAGAGAGAGGGAGAGAGAGGGACCAGAGAGAGAGAGAGAGAGAGAGAGAGAGAGAGAGAGAGAGAGAGAGAGAGAGAGAGAGAGAGAGAGAGAGGAGAGAGAGAGAGAGAGAGAGAGAGAGAGAGAGAGAGAGAGAGAGAGAGAGAGAGAGAGAGAGAGAGAGAGAGAGAGAGAGAGAGAGAGAGAGAGGAGAGAGAGAGAGAGAGGGGAGAGAGAGAGAGAGAGGAGAGAGGAGGGAGAGAGAAAAGCATCTATGTGAGTATTCCAGGAGAACGTCTCAGCAGCATGGAAATATTTCTGCTCTTGGAAAAACATTCAGACTTCGAGGAAAAACTCACAAACGTGCGGTTTATTGCACCCAGACACTGTGGGCTCAGCCAAAACAGGGGCGCCCATTTTGTCCTACCTATAACTCAGTCTATTTATTCACTGTAGTTTATGTTTAGAGTGTTATAGGAAATAGGTGGAATTGCTGCCTGCCACATGGCTGGGGAAATGGGATACGTCCCAAATGGCACTCTAATTCCCTATATAGTACACTACTTTAGACCAGGGCCCTATTCCCTATATAGTGCACTACTTTAGACCAGGGCCCTATTCCCTATATAGTGCACTACTTTAGACCAGGGCCCTATTCCCTATATAGTGCACTACTTTAGACCATGGCCCTATTCCCTATATAGTGCACTACTATAGACCAGAGCCCTATTCCCTATATAGTACACTACTTTAGACCAGGGCCCTATTCCCTATATAGTGCACTACTATAGACCAGAGCCCTATTCCCTATATAGTACACTACTATAGAAGAGCCCTATTCCCTATATAGTACACTACTATAGACCAGAGCCCTATTCCCTATATAGTACACTACTATAGACCAGAGCCCTATTCCCTATATAGTACACTACTTTAGACCAGAGCCCTATTCCCTATATAGTACACTACTATAGACCAGAGCCCTATTCCCTATATAGTGCACTACTATAGACCAGAGCCCTATTCCCTATATAGTACACTACTATAGACCAGAGCCCTATTCCCTATATAGTGCACTACTATAGACCAGAGCCCTATTCCCTATATAGTACACTACTATAGACCAGAGCCCTATTCCCTATATAGTACACTACTATAGACCAGAGCCCTATTCCTTATATAGTACACTACTATAGACCAGAGCCCTATTCCCTATATAGTACACTACTTTAGACCGGAGCCCTATTCCCTATATAGTACACTACTATAGACCAGAGCCCTATTCCCTATATAGTGCACTACTATAGACCAGAGCCCTATTCCTATATATAGTGCACTACTATAGACCAGAGCCCTATTCCCTATATAGTGTACTACTATAGACCAGAGCCCTATTCCCTATATAGTACACTACTATAGACCAGAGCCCTATTCCCTATATAGTACACTACTATAGACCAGAGCCCTATTCCCTGTATAGTACACTACTTTAGACCAGAACCCTATTCCCTATATAGTACACTACTTTAGACCAGAGCCCTATTCCCTATATAGTGCACTACTTTAGACCAGAGCCCTATTCCCTATATAGTGCACTACTTTAGACCAGAGCCCTATTCCCTATATAGTGCACTACTTTAGACCAGAGCCCTATTCCCTATATAGTGCACTACTTTAGACCAGAGCCCTATTCCCTATATAGTGCACTACTTTAGACCAGAGCCCTATTCTCTATATAGTGCACTACTTTAGACCAGAGCCCTATTCCCTATATAGTGCACTACTTTAGACCAGAGCCCTATTCCCTATATAGTGCACTACTTTAGACCAGAGCCCTATTCCCTATATAGTGCACTACTTTTGACCAGAGCCCTATTCCCTATATAGTGCACTACTTTTGACCAGAGCCCTATTCCCTATATAGTACACTACTTTTGACCAGAGCCCTATTCCCTATAGTGTGCACTACTTTTGACCAGAGCCCTATTCCCTATATAGTACACTACTTTAGACCAGAGCCCTATTCCCTATAGTGTGCACTACTTTTGACCAGAGCCCTATTCCCTATAGTGTGCACTACTTTTGACCAGAGCCCTATTCCCTATAGTGTGCACTACTTTTGACCAGGACCCTGGCCTTTACAGGGAATAGGGTGCCATTTAGGACTCAGCATGGAGTTCCCCCTCACACACAACAACCTGGAAGGAAACCAACTGTTTTTTTTACTTCAACCTACCTAGCTGCTGACTGACTGTTTTCCTTCAACCTACCTAGCTGCTGACTGACTGACTGTTTTCTTTCAACCTACCTAGCTGCTGACTGACTGACTGTTTTCTTTCAACCTACATAGCTACTGACTGACTGACTGTTTTCCTTCAACCTACTTAGCTGCTGACTGACTGTTTTCTTTCAACCAACATAGCTACTGACTGACTGTTTTCTTTCAACCTACCTAGCTGCTGACTGACTGACTGTTTTCTTTCAACCTACCTAGCTGCTGACTGACTGACTGTTTTCTTTCAACCTACCTAGCTGCTGTCTGACTGACTGTTTTCTTTCAACCAACATAGCTACTGACTGACTGTTTTCTTTCAACCTACCTAGCTGCTGACTGACTGACTGTTTTCTTTCAACCTACCTAGCTGCTGACTGACTGACTGTTTTCTTTCAACCTAGCTAACTAGCTACTGATTGACTGTTTTCCTTCAACCTAGCTAACTAGCTACTGATTGACTGTTTTCCTTCAACCTACCTAGCTGCTGACTGACTGACTGTTTTCTTTCAACCTACCTAGCTGCTGACTGACTGACTGTTTTCTTTCAACCTACCTAGCTGCTGACTGACTGACTGTTTTCTTTCAACCTAGCTAACTAGCTACTGATTGACTGTTTTCCTTCAACCTAGCTAACTAGCTACTGACTGACTGTTTTCCTTCAACCTAGCTAACTAGCTACTGACTGACTGTTCTACTTCAACCTAGCTAGCTACTGACTGACTGACTGTTTTTCTTCAACCTAGCTAGCTAGCTACTGACTGACTGTTTTCTTTCAACCTTGCTGCTGACTGACTGACGGACTGAGGAGTTTATTGATTGGTATGAACAGGAGATGTAAATATTGTCCATATTTCCAGAACGCCCAATGCCTGTGCTATGTCTGGGCAGGGTGTTACATTGAAAGTGACAGATTTACATTTTTCCCCAAATGGACACTTTTTCTCTCCGTGTGATCATACGTTTTACACTTTAAGGCTAAAATTACATATTTTACATCCATTTCATATTTATTTTCAAAAGTAAACATAACAATTTCTAAAACTTTATTAAAACGTATATTTTCTTTAGTTTATCATATTACCGTCATCTACATTTGAATTCATTTTAACCACTTTATAATGGACAAACATCAATGATTACACGTTATTTAAAAACCACATTTCATAGAGTGTGTTACAAACTGGACTTTATTTACTAACTTACTTTGAAGAGATTGTGACGTGAGTTTAAAATAGGCGTTTTGACATTTGGTAGTCCAAATTCAGTGGACTTGACATGAACTGCCATTTCCTGAAAGTCAAGACTCCTCCCACATTTTTTTCTCAGTTTCAGAAGCATCTGCATTCACCTTGCAACCAACTCATTGGCCTTGTGGTCAGAGATCCTAACCAGCTCTCACTGTCAGAGTCGTATACCATCACCTATACCATCACCTATACAACCACCTATACAACCACCTATACAACCACCTATACAACCACCTATACAACCACCTATACAACCACCTATATAACCACCTATATAACCACCTATATAACCACCCATATAACCACCTATACAACCACCTATATAACCACCTATACAACCACCTATACAACCACCTATACAACCACCTATATAACCACCTATATAACCACCTATATAACCACCTATATAACCACCTATACAACCACCTATACAACCACCTATATAACCACCTATATAACCACCTATATAACCATCTATATAACCACCTATATAACCACCTATATAACCATCTATATAACCACCTATATAACCACCTATACAACCACCTATATAACCATCTATATAACCACCTATATAACCACCTATATAACCATCTATATAACCACCTATACAACCACCTATACAACCACCTATACAACCACCTATATAACCACCTATATGACCACCTATATAACCACCTATACAACCACCTATACGACCACCTATACAACCACCTATACAACCACCTATACAACCACCTGTACAACCACCTATACAACCACCTATATAACCACCTATATAACCACCTATATAACCACCTATATAACCACCTATATAACCACCTATATAACCACCTATACAACCACCTATACAACCACCTATACAACCACCTATACAACCACCTATATAACCACCTATATAACCACCTATACAACCACCTATACAACCACCTATACAACCACCTATACAACCACCTATACAAAGGTAAACAATCTCTGACAAAGACATGAGGGGAAACAGAGGGTAAAATACACAACAGGTAATGAATGGGATTGAAAACAGGTGTGTGGGAAGACAAGACAAAACCAATGGAAAATGAAAAATGGATCAATGATGGCAAGAAGGCCGGTGACGCCGAGCACCGCCCGAACAAGGAGAGGCAACGACTTCGGCAGAAGACAAACCACGGCTCCTCACTTCTCCTCAGATATATTCTGAAGACGTGTCCAGAGGGAATTACATGTCTTTAGTATGTTACTGATACATGTCTTTAGTATGTTACTGATACATGTCTTTAGTATGTTACTGATACGGGTCTTTAGTATGTTACTGATACATGTCTATAGTATGTTACTGATACAGGTCTTTAGTATGTTACATGTCTTTAGTATGTTACAGATACATGTCTTTAGTATGTTACTGATACTTTAGTATGTCTGATTTTAGTATGTTACTGATACAGGTCTTTAGTATGTTACTGATACAGGTCTTTAGTATGTTACTGATACATGTCTTTAGTATGTTACTGATACAGGTCTTTAGTATGTTACTGATACATGTCTATAGTATGTTACTGATACAGGTCTTTAGTATGTTACATGTCTTTAGTATGTTACAGATACATGTCTTTAGTATGTTACTGATACAGGTCTTTAGTATGTTACTGATACATGTCTTTAGTATGTTACTGATACATGTATGTTACTGATACATGTCTTTATGTTACATTTCTTTAGTATACAGATACATGTCTTTAGTATGTTACTGATACATGTCTTTAGTATGTTACATGTCTTTAGTATGTTACAGATACATGTCTTTAGTATGTTACTGATACAGGTCTTTAGTATGTTACTGATACATGTCTTTAGTATGTTACTGATACAGGTTTTTAGTATGTTACTGATACATGTCTTTAGTGTGTTACATTTCTTTAGTATGTTACAGATACATGTCTTTAGTATGATACTGATACATGTCTTTAGTGTGTTACATTTCTTTAGTATGTTACAGATACATGTCTTTAGTATGTTACAGATACAGGTCTTTAGTATGTTACTGATACATGTCTTTAGTATGTTACAGATACATGTCTTTAGTATGTTACAGATACAGGTATTTAGTATGTCACTGATACAGGTCTTTAGTATGTTACTGATACAGGTCTTTAGTGTGTTGCTGATACATGTCTTTAGTATGTTACATGTCTTTAGTATGTTACTGATACATGTCTTTAGTAGGTTACAGATACATGTCTTTAGTATGTTACAGATACAGGTATTTAGTATGTCACTGATACAGGTCTTTAGTATGTTACTGATACAGGTCTTTAGTGTGTTGCTGATACATGTCTTTAGTATGTTACATGTCTTTAGTATGTTACTGATACATGTCTTTAGTATGTTACAGATACATGTCTTTAGTATGTTACAGATACAGGTATTTAGTATGTCACTGATACAGGTCTTTAGTATGTTACTGATACAGGTCTTTAGTGTGTTGCTGATACATGTCTTTAGTATGTTACATGTCTTTAGTATGTTACTGATACATGTCTTTAGTAGGTTACAGATACAGGTCTTTAGTATGTTACTGATACGTGTCTTTAGTATGTTACAGATACAGGTCTTTAGTATGTTACTGATACATGTCTTTAGTATGTTACTGATACATGTCTTTAGTATGTTACTGATACATGTCTTTAGTATGTTACTGATACAGGTCTTTAGTATGTTACTGATACGTGTCTTTAGTATGTTACTGATACATGTCTTTAGTATGTTACAGATACATGTCTTTATTATGTTACTGATACATGTCTTTGGTATGTTACAGATACATGTCTTTACTACTACTGCTACTGATTTCTCTATAGAACCACCCAGAGAACAGCTTGCTGCCACAGTGGCCAACATGGAAGTTTCCGGGTGAAGTATGCAGAAACCCCTCTCCCACACACAGACATACACACACTATCAGAGTGATACCAGTGACCCTGGCGTTTTTTAACGCGGATTAGCGTTCATTTAAACATCCGCTGTAGAAAGGGCTCTGTGCCGTGAGAGAGAGACACCTAGTCTGTCAGGCTTTGAAATTAAATGTCCCGCACGCCCTAAACCCAACCACACCAAAACCCCCAAACCCTTTTCCCCAGTTCTGACCCAACCCCTCACGACCCCCAAATCCTCCTACCACAACCCCAGTCCTAACCCAACCAGACCACAACCCCAAACCATTTCCCCCAGTCCTAACCCAATCACCCAAAAACCCCAAACCCTGCTCCCACAAAGAGAGAGAGAGAGAGAGAGAGAGAGAGAGAGAGAGAGAGAGAGAGAGAGAGAGAGAGAGAGAGAGAGAGAGAGAGAGAGAGAGAGAGAGAGGTGCATTCAACGAAAGCAGAGAGAAAACTTTAAATTAGCAGCTGTTCCTGATTTGCATGGTGGTAAATGTATGTTCCTGGAAAAGAAAAGAAAGGAGGGAAAGCAGGGAGAGAGAAGAGCCTTCAACGAAAGCAACATGGCCGTTTCAGAGAACCAGAGAAGGAGACAAAGCTTCCTTTAAACCATACAATGTTGACTATCCCATTTCTACCCAATCACAGCACAGACTTCCAATGTCTTTCTTTTCTTCTTCAGGGGAGCCCTCCTAACCCAGAGCCAGCTTGTAGTTGTTGTTGTTGTAGTTGTTGTTGTTGTTGTTGTGGTTTGGTTGGGGGGGGGGCAGCCACCATTGTAAACAGGGGCTTTTATTAAAAGTGTTTCAGAGTAGGAATGCTGATCTTGGATCAGTTTAGACTTTTAGATCAGAATGCATACGAATATGAGGACAGTGGGGGACCTGATCCTAGATCATAATGAATCAGATTACATAGAGGGGAGGGACCTGATCATAGATCATAATGAATCAGATTACATAGATGGGGGGACCTGATCCTAGATCATAATGAATCAGATTACATAGAGGGGGAACCTGATCCTAGATCATAATGAATCAGATTACATAGAGGGGGGGACCTGATCCTAGATCATAATGAATCAGATTACATAGAGGGGGGTACCTGATCCTAGATCATAATGAATCAGATTACATAGAGGGGGGGGACCTGATCCTAGATCATAATGAATCAGATTACATAGAGGGGGGGGACCTGATCCTAGATCATAATGAATCAGATTACATAGAGGGGGGGACCTGATCCTAGATCATAATGAATCAGATTACATAGAGGGGGTACCTGATCCTAGATCATAATGAATCAGATTACATAGAGGGGGTACCTGATCCTAGATCATAATGAATCAGATTACATAGAGGGGGGTACCTGATCCTAGATCATAATGAATCAGATTACATAGAGGGGGGGAACCTGATCCTAGATCATAATGAATCAGATTACATAGAGGGGGGGACCTGATCCTAGATCATAATGAATCAGATTACATAGAGGGGGGACCTGATCCTAGATCATAATGAATCAGATTACATAGAGGGGGGGGGTACCTGATCCTAGATCATAATGAATCAGATTACATAGATGGGGGGACCTGATCCTAGATCATAATGAATCAGATTACATAGATGGGGGAGGACCTGATCCTAGATCATAATGAATCAGATTACATAGATGGGGGGGACCTGATCCTAGATCATAATGAATCAGATTACATAGAGGGGGTGGGGACCTGATCCTAGATCATAATGAATCAGATTACATAGAGGGGGGTGGGGGACCTGATCCTAGATCATAATGAATCAGATTACATAGAGGGGGGTACCTGATCCTAGATCATAATGAATCAGATTACATAGATGGGGGGCCTGATCCTAGATCATAATGAATCAGATTACATAGAGGGGGGTGGGGACCTGATCCTAGATCATAATGAATCAGATTACATAGATGGGGGGGACCTGATCCTAGATCATAATGAATCAGATTACATAGAGGGGGGGTACCTGATCCTAGATCATAATGAATCAGATTACATAGATGGGGGACCTGATCCTAGATGGGGGGACCTGATCCTAGATCTGCACTCCTATCCTGAGATGCTTTATGATTCCAAGCCCAGAAGCTGGTGGGGTGACTGTACAGCTTTAGGCTTTTTGAGGGGAGTCCAGTCCAGTCTAGCCACCCCTCTATACCAGCGATTGGAGCAGTCTCCCCTGCTTGCCCAAAAACAAGGTTGGATCATACCAAATGGAGAGTTTGCTTTAGACAGGGGTAGTAGACAATGAACTCTAATGTGACTGTAAAACTGAGCTGTTATAAAGGCAACCTTATTAGGATATCCTAGTAAAGCCATCTGAAATGAAAGTGTGGATGTTCTCAAAAGCAGAGACTTCTGGGTAACAACGAAATTAGATGTTTTGAACGGAACCCAGTACAGAAATAAATAAATAAATCAATCAATGAGCAATAATTGCTATTCTTAAATACCAGCAGCACATCACAATGAAACAAGCTGAAATCACTTAAGAGTTGTTCGTAGACCTTGGCTCTGAAGGACAGTGTCAGGGTTACGATGAGGAGAACGAGGACAGTGGGCCCCTTGTGGGTGAGACTTCCTGATGTTATTTGACCCCTGTCGTTCTCTTCGCCGCCCCCCCACCCCCAGAGGTCATAGGTCAGGGGTTGTTCTGCCCGGTGGTTTCCTAAATACCTCCGTCTGTAGGAACATATCCGCTGAGCCAAAATCAGCTTCATCCCGAAAGAGGATAGAAACCATGTTCCCTCTAAGTTGCACATGACTCCAGCTCCTGGAACAGTCTCTCACACAGAACAATTGCGGGGCAGAAAAGAAGAAAAAATAATGTACACTGTCTTTCCCGGGGCTTTAAAAACAGATACAATTCTACTGTGGAGAAATGGGGATTTATATAAATCAACACAATAACAGGTCTCTCTCTACCAAAAGGCTGAAAACACCGGTGTCATTTGATGTCCAGGACTGGAAGTGATCGGGTCAGGAATGCCTGACCTGTAAAGCTCTGTTAAACAGAGAGGGTCGTCTTTAGAAACAGACTGCTGCATGGTTGCTTCCCTGACCCCTCTGTGCACACACACACACACACACACACACACACACACACACACACACACACACACACACACACACACACACACACACACACACACACACACACACACACACACACACACACACACACACACACACACACACTAACTATACCCAGCACAACTCTGTTAAGACAA
>NW_025745804.1:155510-158010 GCF_021184085.1 Oncorhynchus gorbuscha | reverse complement strand
AGCCCCCCATGTTCCAGTGTTCCCAGACCCCAGATTCACCAGCCCCCATGTTCCAGTGTCCCCCAGACAGTTCACCAGCCCCCAGACAGTTCACCAGCCCCCATTTTCCAGTGTCCCCAGATGGTTCCCCAGATGGTTCACCAGCCCCCATGTTCCAGTGTCCCCCAGACAGTTCACCAGTCCCCATACAGATCACCAGCCCACCATGTTCCAGTGTCCCCAGATGGTTCACCAGCCCCCATGTTCCAGTGTCCCCAGACAGTTCACCAGCCCCCATGTTCCAGTGTCCCCAGATGGTTCACCAGCCCCCCATGTTCCAGTGTCCCCCAGACAGTTCACCAGTCCCCATACAGATCACCAGCCCACCATGTTCCAGTGTCCCCAGACAGTTCACCAGCCCCCCATGTTCCAGTGTCCCCAGACAGTTCACCAGCCCCCAGATGGTTCACCAGCCCCCATGTTCCAGTGTCCCCAGACAGTTCACCAGCCCCCATGTTCCAGTGTCCCCAGACAGTTCACCAGCCCCCATGTTCCAGTGTCCCCCAGACAGTTCACCAGTCCCCATACAGATAACCAGCCCACCATGTTCCAGTGTCCCCAGACAGTTCACCAGCCCCCAGATGGTTCAGCCCCCCATGTTCCAGTGTCCCCCAGACAGTTCACAAGCCCCCATGTTCCAGCATCCCCCAGACAGTTCACCAGCCCCCATGTTCCAGTGTCCCCCAGACAGTTCACCAGCCCCCATGTTCCAGTGTCCCCAGATGGTTTACCAGCCCCCATGTTCCAGTGTCCCCCAGACAGTTCACCACCCCCAGAAGGTTCACCAGCCCCCATGTTCCAGTGTCTCCCAGATGGTTCACCAGCCCCCATCTTCCAGTGTCCCCAGATGGTTCAGCCCCCATGTTCCATGTCCCCCAGACAGTTCACCAGCCCCCAGATGGTTCACCAGCCCCCCATGTTCCAGTGTCCCCAGACAGTTCACCAGCCCCCATGTTCCAGTGTCCCCCAGACAGTTCACCAGCCCCCATGTTCCAGTGTCCCCAGACAGTTCACCAGCCCCCAGATGGTTCACCAGCCCCCCATGTTACAGTGTCCCCCAGACAGTTCACCAGCCCCCAGAAGGTTCACCAGCCCCCCATGTTCCAGTGTCCCCCAGACAGTTCACCAGCTCCCCATGTTCCAGTGTCCCCAGACAGTTCACCAGCTCCCAGATGGTTCACCAGCCCCCAGATGGTTCACCAGCCCCCACATGTTCCAGTGTCCCCAGACAGTTCACCACCCCCATGTTCCAGGGTCCCCAGATGGTTCACCAGCCCCCATGTCCCAGTGTGAGCTGAGCCCACACCAGTAGCACAGCTCTGGGGTCAGTACACCCCGCCCCCCCCATGTCCCAGTGTGAGCTGAGCCCACATCAGCAGCACAGCTCTGGGGTCAGTACACCAGCCCCCATGTCCCAGTGTGAGCTGAGCCCACACCAGCAGCACACTGGGGTCAGCACACCAGCCCCCCATGTCCCAGTGTGAGCTGAGCCCACACCAGCAGCAGCTCTGGGGTCAGTACACCAGCCCCCATGTCCCAGTGTGAGGCTGAGCCCACACCAGCAGCACAGCCTGGGGTCAGGCACCCCGCCCCCATGTCCCAGTGTGAGCTGAGCCCACACCAGCAGCACAGCTCTGGGGTCAGCCACCCCCGCCCCATGTCCCAGTGTGAGCTGAGCCCACACCAGCAGCACAGCTCTGGGGTCAGTACACCCAGCCCCATGTCCCCAGTGTGAGCTGAGCCCACACCAGCAGCACAGCTCTGGGGTCGAAGTACACCCGCCCCCCATGTCCCAGTGTAGAGCTGAGCCCACACCCAGCAGCACAGCTCTGGGGGTCAGTACACCGCCCCCATGTCCCAGTGTGAGCTGAGCCCACCAGCAGCACAGCTCTGGGGTCCAATCCCGCCCCCATCTGGTGTGAGCTGAGCCCACACCAGCAGCACAGCTCTGGGGTCAGTACACCCCGCCCCCATGTCCCAGTGTGAGCTGAGCCCACACCAGCAGCACAGCTCTGGGGTCAGTACACCCCGCCCCTTTCATCGCATGTTGCCATTTTGGCCCCAAAAAGGTACTATATAGGCAGACACTCCTTCTCCTATTGGCTACACTAAACCTAGACCCTCCTCCTATTGGCTACACTAAACCCAGACCCTCCTCATATTGGCTACACTAAACCCAGACACTACTCCTATTGGCTACACTAAACCCAGACCCTCCTCCTATTGGCTACACTAAACCCAGACCCTACACCTATTGGCTACACTAAACCCAGACCCTCCTCCTATTGGCTACACTAAACCCAGACCCTCCTCCTATTGGCTACACTAAACCTAGACCCTTCTCCTGTTGGCTACACTAAACCCAGACCCTCCTCCTATTGGCTACACTAAACCCAGACCCTCCTCCTCCTGGCTACACTATACCTAGACCCTCTTCCTCCTGGCTACACCATACCTAAAT
>NW_025745804.1:140000-155010 GCF_021184085.1 Oncorhynchus gorbuscha | reverse complement strand
TCGTCGAGCCACGGGGCGGGAGGGGAGGACCGAGCCGGCCTGGAGGATAGGGGACATAGAGAGTCAAAGGATGCAGAAAGGGAGGAAAGGAGGGTTGAGGAGGCAAGAATCAGGAGATAGGTTGGAGAAGGTTTGAGCAGAGGGAAGAGATGATAGGATGGAGAAGAGGAGAGAGTAGCGGGGAGAAGCGAAGGTTGGGACGAATACCATCAGTAGGGGCAGTGTGGAGGTGTTGGATGGCGAGAGAAAGGATACAAGGTAGTGGTCGGGAGACTTGGAGGGAGTTGCAATGAGGTTAGTGGAAGACAGCATCTAGTAAAGATAGGAGGTCGGCGTATTGCCTGCACCTTGTGAGTAGGGGGAAGGTGAAGGGTGAGTCAAAGAGGAGAGGAGTGGAAAGAAGGAGCGAGAGAAATGAGTCAAAGGTAGACGTGGGGAGGTTAAAGTCGCCCAGCACTGTGAGAGGTGAGCCTTCCTCAGGAAAGGAGCTTATCAAGGCATCAAGCTCATTGATGACTCTCCGGGGAACCTGGAGCGATAAATGATAAGGATGTTAAGCTTGAAAGGGCTGGTAACTGTGACAGCATGGAATTCAAAAGGAGGCGATAGACAGATGGGTAAGGGGAGAAAGAGAGAATGACCACTTGGGAAGATGAGGATCCCGGTGCCACCACCCCGCTGACCAGAAGCTCTCGTACAGGATGGCAACAACAACTGCCCAAGTTACACCAGGAACGCACAATCCCTCCATCCAGTGCTCAGACTGTCCGCATAGACTGAGACAGGCTGGACTGAGGGCTTGTAGGCCTGTTGTAAGGCAGGTCCTCACCAGACATCACCGGCAACAACGTCGCCTATGGGCACAAACCCACCGTCGCTGGACCAGACAGGACTGGCAAAAAGTGTTCTTCACTGGCCGAGTTGCGGTTTTGTCTCACCAGGGGTGATGGTTGGATTCGCGTTTATTGTTGAAGGAATGAGCGTTACACCGAGGCCTGTACTCTGGAGTGGGATCGATTTGGAGGTGGAGGGTCTGTCATGGTCTGAGGCGGTGTGTCACAGCATCATCGGACTGAGCTTGTTGTCATTGCAGGCAATCTCAACGCTGAGTGTTTCAGGAAGACATCCTGCTCCCTCATGTGGTACCCTTCCTGCAGGCTCATCCTGACATGACCCTCCCTCATGTGGTACCCTTCCTGCAGGCTCATCCTGACATGACCCTCCGTCATGTGGTACCCTTCCTGCAGGCTCATCCTGACATGACCCTCCCTCATGTGGTACCCTTCCTGCAGGCTCATCCTAACATGACCCTCCAGCATGACAATGCCACCAACCAAAACCATGACAACAAGCCATACTGCACTTTCTTTACGTGATTTCCTGCAAGATAGGAATGTCAGTGTTCTGCCATGGCCAGCGAAGAGCTCGGATCTCAATCCCATTGAGAACATTTGGGGACCTATTGATCGGAGGTGAGGGCAAGGGCCATTCCCCCCAGAAATGTCAGGGAACTTGCAGGTGCCTTGGTGGAAGAGTGGGGTAACCTCTCACAACAATAACTGGCAAATCTGGTGCAGTCAATGAGGAGGAGATGCACTGCAGTATTTAATGCAGCTGGTGGCCACACCAGATACTGACTGTTACTTTTGATTTTGACCCTCCTTTGATCAGGGACACATTATTCCATTTCTGTTAGTCACATGTCTGTGGAACTTGTTCAGTTTATGTCTCAGTTGTTGAAACTTGTTATGTTCATACAAATATTTACACGTGTTAAGTTTGCTGAAAATAAACACAGTTGACAGTGAGAGGAGCGTTTCTTTTTGCTGAGTTCAGTTATCTATGAGCTGTTGAAAATGGTGTTTTACCTGAAACAAAGTCAACTACCAGAGACAAAACACTCATCTGACGAACGGGACCTACAATAGATTTGATTTTGATTGTTCAGGTTTCACCATCAGCAAAAAGTCATTTAAAAATAAAAAAAATGTAAATTGATAATTTCATCACTTTGTGAGGTGCACTGTTCGGCCAAGGAGGGAAAGGAAAGAAGATCTCTCACATTTACCAAGCGGTCCATTTGTTTTTGAGATGTGGTGCAATCCAAAGATGTGGATATATATATTCATGTCGTTGCTCATTTGTAAACAATAAATATTCACAGATTACCAGCTCAAACACTTCATCTGCTAAAATGACAAATTAATTAGTGGATGAGGCTAATTTCAGAACCAAAAGTGAGCTGGACAAAAAAACAAAGGCTACATTACCTCCCCTAATCTCTCCTACAGCTCTAATCTGGTAGTGGGTTGGTAGATGTCTCTCCTACAGCTCTAATCTGGTAGTGGGTTGGTAGGGATGTCTCTCCTACAGCTCTAATCTGGTAGTGGGGTGGTAGATGTCTCTCCTACAGCTCTAATCTGGTAGTGGGGTGGTAGATGTCTCTCCTACAGCTCTAATCTGGTAGTGGAGTGGTAGATGTCTCTCCTACAGCTCTAATCTGGTAGTGGGGTAGTAGAAGTCTCTCCTACAGCTCTAATCTGGTAGTGGGGTGGTAGATGTCTCTCCTACAGCTCTAATCTGGTAGTGGGGTGGTAGATGTCTCTCCTACAGCTCTAATCTGGTAGTGGGGTGGTAGATGTCTCTCCTACAGCTCTAATCTGGTAGTGGGGTGGTAGAAGTCTCTCCTACAGCTCTAATCTGGTAGTGGGGTGGTAGATGTCTCTCCTACAGCTCTAATCTGGTAGTGGGGTGGTAGATGTCTCTCCTACAGCTCTAATCTGGTAGTGGGGTGGTAGATGTCTCTCCTACAGCTCTAATCTGGTAGTGGGGTGGTAGATGTCTCTCCTACAGCTCTAATCTGGTAGTGGGGTGGTAGATGTCTCTCCTACAGCTCTAATCTGGTAGTGGGGTGGTAGATGTCTCTCCTACAGCTCTAATCTGGTAGTGGGGTGGTAGATGTCTCTCCTACAGCTCTAATCTGGTAGTGGGTGGTAGATGTCTCTCCTACAGCTCTAATCTGGTAGTGGGGTGGTAGATGTCTCTCCTACAGCTCTAATCTGGTAGTGGGGTGGTAGATGTCTCTCCTACAGCTCTAATCTGGTAGTGGGGTGGTAGATGTCTCTCCTACAGCTCTAATCTGGTAGTGGGGTGGTAGAAGTCTCTCCTACAGCTCTAATCTGGTAGTGGGGTGGTAGATGTCTCTCCTACAGCTCTAATATGGTAGTGGGGTGGTAGATGTCTCTCCTACAGCTCTAATCTGGTAGTGGGGTGGTAGATGTCTCTCCTACAGCTCTAATCTGGTAGTGGGGTGGTAGATGTCTCTCCTACAGCTCTAATCTGGTAGTGGGGTGGTAGATGTCTAGTCTCTCCTACAGCTCTAATCTGGTAGTGGGGTGGTAGATGTCTAGTCTCTTTTACAGCTCTAATCTGGTATTGGGGTGGTAGATGTCTAGTCTCTCCTACAGCTCTAATCTGGTAGTGGGGTGGTAGATGTCTAGTTTCTCCTACAGCTCTAATCTGGTAGTGGGGTGGTAGATGTCTAGTCTCTCCTACAGCTCTAATCTGGTAGTGGGGTGGTAGATGTCTAGTCTCTCCTACAGCTCTAATCTGGTAGTGGGGTGGTAGATGTCTCTCCTACAGCTCTAATCTGGTAGTGGGGTGGTAGATGTCTAGTCTCTCCTACAGCTCTAATCTGGTAGTGGGGTGCTAGATGTCTAGTCTCTCCTACAGCTCTAATCTGGTAGTGGGGTGGTAGATGTCTTGTCTCTCCTACAGCTCTAATCTGGTAGTGGGATGGTAGATGTCTAGTCTCTCCTACAGCTCTAATCTGGTAGTGGGGTGGTAGATGTCTAGTCTCTCCTACAGCTCTAATCTGGTAGTGGGGTGGTAGATGTCTAGTTTCTCCTACAGCTCTAATCTGGTAGTGGGGTGGTAGATGTCTAGTCTCTCCTACAGCTCTAATCTGGTAGTGGGGTGGTAGATGTCTAGTCTCTCCTACAGCTCTAATCTGGTAGTGGGGTGGTAGATGTCTAGTCTCTCCTACAGCTCTAATCTGGTAGTGGGGTGGTAGATGTCTAGTCTCTCCTACAGCTCTAATCTGGTAGTGGGGTGGTAGATGTCTAGTTTCTTCTACAGCTCTAATCTGGTAGTGGGGTGGTAGATGTCTAGTCTCTCCTACAGCTCTAATCTGGTAGTGGGGTGGTAGATGTCTAGTCTCTCCTACAGCTCTAATCTGGTAGTGGGGTGGTAGATGTCTAGTCTCTCCTACAGCTCTAATCTGGTAGTGGGGTGGTAGATGTCTAGTCTCTCATACAGCTCTAATCTGGTAGTGGGGTGGTAGATGTCTCTCCTACAGCTCTAATCTGGTAGTGGGGTGGTAGATGTCTAGTCTCTCCTACAGCTCTAATCTATATAGTACACTACTTTAGACCAGGTCCCTATGGGAAATGCAGTTGAACACATCTCAAGAGGCTTCCTCTCAGTCATCCTGCCGGTCCCAGCTAGTGTAGGGGTCAATTAGGGGTCAATGTAGTTCCTCATCTTAGGAATGGGATGCAGTGAGACATGCATTCATGCACTCCTCTTCTCCTCCACCCACTCTCACCGTCCCTCACTCCTCTCCTCCTCCACCCTCTCTCACCATCCCTCACTCCTCTCCTCCTCCACCCACTCTCACCGTCCCTCACTCCTCTCCTCCTCCACCCACTCTCACCATCCCTCACTCCTCTCCTCCTCCACCCACTCTCACCGTCCCTCACTCCTCTCCTTCTCCACCCACTCTCACCATCCCTCACTCCTCTCCTAATCCACCCACTCCTCTCTTCCTCCACCCTCTCTCACCGTCTCTCACTCCTCTCCTCCTCCACCCACTCTCACCATCCCTCACTCCTCTCCTCCACCACCCACTCTCACCGTCCCTCACTCCGCTCCTTCTCCACCCACTCCTCTCCTCCTCCACTCACTCTCACCGTCCCTCACTCCTCTCCTTCTCCACCCACTCTCACCGTCCCTCACTCCTCTCCTCCTCCACCAACTCTCACCATCCCTCACTCCTCTTCTCCTCCACCCACTCTCACCATTCCTCACTCCTCTCCTCCTCCACCCTCTCTCACTTCTCTCCTCCTCCACCCTCTCTCACCATCTCTCACTCCTCTCCTCCTCCTCCCTCTCTCACCACCCCTCACTCCTCTCCTCCTTCTCCCTCTCTCACCATCCCTCACTCCTCTCCTCATCCACCCCTCTCACCACCCCTCACTCACCTCCTCCTCCAACCTCTCTCACCACCCCTCACTCCTCTCCTCCTCCACCATCTCACTCCTCTCCTCCTCCACCCTCTCTCACCACCCCTCAATCCTCTCCTCCTCCACCCTCTCTCACCACCCCTCACTCCTCTCCTCCTCCACCCTCTCTCACCATCTCTCACTCCTCTCCTCCTCCACCCTCTCTCACCCTCTCTCACCATCCCCTCTTTAATTCCAGCTTGGCTGCTGAGATCTCTTCCTCACAACCAGACACCCAGACGGCCCAATCCAAACACTATGTCCACAGGAAGTGAACACACACACACACACTGTACAGACCAGACCACTCAGGGTTCACTGACCCACCAGACAGGGACAACAAAGAAACTACTTTTAGAATCAGGAACAAGACAGGCTTCCCAAAAGGCACCCTATTCCCTATATAGTACACTACTATAGACCAGAGCCCTATTCCCTATATAGTACACTACTTTAGACCAGAGCCCTATTCCCTATATAGTACACTACTATAGACCAGAGCCCTATTCCCTATATAGTACACTACTTTAGACCAGAGCCATATTCCCTATATAGTGCACTACTTTAGACCAGAGCCCTGTTCCCTATATAGTGCCCTACTTTAGACCAGAGCCCTATTCCCTATATAGTGCACTACTTTAGACCAGAGCCCTATTCCCTATATAGTGCACTACTTTAGACCAGAGCCCTATTCCCTATATAGTACACTACTTTAGACCAGGTCCCTATTCCCTATATAGTGCACTACTTTAGACCAGAGCCCTATTCCCTATATAGTACACTACTTTAGACCAGAGCCCTATTCCCAATATAGTACTACTTTAGACCAGAGCCCTATTCCCTATATAGTACACTACTTTAGACCAGAGCCCTATTCCCTATATAGTACACTACTTTAGACCAGAGTACACTACTTTAGACCAGAACCCTATTCCCTATATAGTACACTACTTTAGACCAGAGCCCTATTCCCTATATAGTGCACAACTATAGACCAGAGCCCTATTCCCTATATAGTACACTACTATAGACTAGAGCCCTATTCCCTATATAGTGCACTACTATAGACCAGAGCCCTATTCCTATATAGTACACAACTTTAGACCAGAGCCCTATTCCCTATAAATGGACTACTTTAGACCAGAGCCCTATTCCCTATATAGTGCACTACTTTAGACCAGAGCCCTATTCCCTATATAGTGCACTACTTTAGACCAGAGCCCTATTCCCTATATAGTACACTACTTTAGACCAGGTCCCTATTCCCTATATAGTGCACTACTTTAGACCAGAGCCCTATTCCCTATATAGTACACTACTTTAGACCAGGTCCCTATTCCCAATATAGTGCACTACTTTAGACCAGAGCCCTATTCCCTATATAGTACACTACTTTAGACCAGAGTCCTATTCCCTATATAGTACACTACTTTAGACCAGAACCCTATTCCCTATATAGTGCACTACTTTAGACCAGAACCCTATTCCCTATATAGTACACTACTATAGACCAGAGCCCTATTCCCTATATAGTACACTACTTTAGACCAGAGCCCTATTCCCAATATAGTGCACTACTTTAGACCAGAGCCCTATTCCCTATATAGTGCACTACTTTAGACCAGGTCCCTATTCCCTATATAGTACACTACTATAGACCAGAGCCCTATTCCCTATATAGTACACTACTATAGACCAGAGCCCTATTCCCTATATAGTACCCTACTATAGACCAGAGCCCTATTCCCTATATAGTACACTACTTTAGACCAGAGCCCTATTCCCTATATAGTGCACTACTTTAGACCAGGTACCTATTCCCTATATAGTGCACTACTTTAGACCAGAGCCCTATTCCCTATATAGTGCACTACTTTAGACCAGAGCCCTATTCCCTATATAGTGCACTACTTTAGACCAGAGCCCTATTCCCTATATAGTGCACTACTTTAGACCAGAGCCCTATTCCCTATATAGTGCACTACTTTAGACCAGAGCCCTATTCCCTATATAGTGCACTACTTTAGACCAGAGACCTATTCCCTATATAGTGCGCTACTTTAGACCAGAGCCCTATTCCCTATATAGTACACTACTATAGACCAGAGCCCTATTCCCTATATAGTGCACTACTTTAGACCAGAGCCCTATTCCCTATATAGTACACTACTATAGACCAGAGCCCTATTCCCTATATAGTACACAACTATAGACCAGAGCCCTATTCCCTATATAGTGTACTACTTTAGACCAGAGCCCTATTCCCTATATAGTGCACTACTATAGACCAGAGCCCTATTCCCTATATAGTGCACTACTATAGACCAGAGCCCTATTCCCTATAGTGCACTACTTTAGACCAGAGCCCTATTCCCTATATAGTGCACTACTATAGACCAGAGCCCTATTCCCTATATAGTGCACTACTTTAGACCAGGTCCCTATTCCAATATAGTGCACTACTTTAGACCAGAGCCCTATTCCCTATATAGTGCACTACTATAGACCAGAGCCCTATTCCCTATATAGTGCACTACTATAGACCAGAGCCCTATTCCCTATATAGTGCACTACTTTAGACCAGAGCCCTATTCCCTATATAGTGCACTACTATAGACCAGAGCCCTATTCCCTATATAGTGCACTACTATAGACCAGAGCCCTATTCCCTATATAGTGCACTACTTTAGACCAGAGCCCTATTCCCTATATAGTGCACTACTTTAGACCAGAGTCCTATTCCCTATATAGTACACTACTTTAGACCAGAGCCCTATTCCCTATAAAGTACACTACTTTAGACCAGAGTCCTATTCCCTATATAGTGCACTACTTTAGACCAGAACCCTATTCCCTATATAGTACACTACTATAGACCAGAGCCCTATTCCCTATATAGTACACTACTTTAGACCAGAGCCCTATTCCCTATATAGTACACTACTTTAGACCAGAACCCTATTCCCTATAGTGCACTACTTTAGACCAGGTCCCTATTCCCTATATAGTACACTACTATAGACCAGAGCCCTATTCCCTATATAGTACACTACTATAGACCAGAGCCCTATTCCCTATATAGTACACTACTATAGACCAGAGCCCTATTCCCTATATAGTGCACTACTTTAGACCAGAGCCCTATTCCCTATATAGTGCACTACTTTAGACCAGGTCCCTATTCCCTATATAGTACACTACTTTAGACCAGAGCCTATTCCCTATATAGTGCACTACTTTAGACCAGAGCCCTATTCCCTATATAGTGCACTACTTTAGACCAGGTCCCTATTCCCTATATAGTGCACTACTTTAGACCAGAGCCCTATTCCCTATAGTACACTACTTTAGACCAGGTCCCTATGGGAAATGCAGTTGAACACATCTCAAGATGCTTCCTCTCAGTCATCCTGCCGGTCCCAGCTAGTGTAGGGGTCAATTAGGGGTCAATGTATTTCCTCATCTTAGGGAATGGGATGTAGTGAGACATGCATTCATTAAATATACACTTATATACAGGCCCTATACTGACAGACAAACATTCATTAAATATACACTTATATACAGGCCCTATACTGACAGACAAACATTCATTAAATATACACTTATATACAGGCCCTATATGACCAAATATATATATATATACAGACCCTATATTACCAGATATATATATATATATACAGACCCCATATTACCAGATATATATATATATATACAGACCCCATATTACCAGATATATATATACAGACCCCATATTACCATATATATATATATATACAGACCCCATATTACCAGATATATATATATATACAGACCCCATATTATATATATATATATATATATATACCAGATATATATATATATATATATATATTACCAGATATATATATACAGACCCCATATTACCAGATATATATATATATATATATATATACAGACCCCATATTACCAGATATATATATATATATACAGACCCCATATTACCAGATATATATATATATATATATATATATATACAGACCTCATATTACCAGATATATATATATATACAGACCCCATATTACCATATATATATATATATATATATATACAGACCCCATATTACCAGATATATATATATATATATATATATATATACAGACCCCATATTACCAGATATATATATACAGACCCCATATTACCAGATATATATATATATATACACACCCCATATTACCAGATATATATATACAGACCCCATATTACCAGATATATATACAGACCCCATATTACCAGATATATATATATATATATATTACCAGATATTATATATACAGACCCCATATTACCAGATATATATATACAGACCCCATATTACCATATATATATATATATACACACCCCATATTACCAGATATATATATACAGACCCCATATTACCAGATATATATATATATATACAGACCCCATATTACCAGATATATATATACAGACCCCATATTACCAGATATATATATACAGACCCCATATTACCATATATATATATATATATATACACACCCCATATTACCAGATATATATATACAGACCCCATATTACCATATATATATATATATATACAGACCCCATATTACCAGATATATATATACAGACCCCATATTACCAGATATATATATATATATACAGACCCCATATTACCAGATATATATATATATATATACAGACCCCATATTACCAGATATATATATATATATACAGACCCCATATTACCATATATATATATATATATATATACAGACCCCATATTACCAGATATATATACAGTGGGGCAAAAAAAAGTATTTAGTCAGCCACCAATTGTGCAAGTTCTCCCAATTAAAAAGATGAGAGAGGCCTGTAATTTTCATCATAGGTACCCTTCAACTATGACAGACAAAATGATATTTTTTTTCTCCAGAAAATCACATTGTAGGATTTTTAATTAATGTATTTGCAAATTATGGTGGAAAATAAGTATTTGTTCAATAACAAAAGTTTATCTCAATACTTTGTTATATACCCTTTGTTGGCAATGACAGAGGTCAAACGTTTTCTGTAAGTCTTCACAAGGTTTTCACACACTGTTGCTGGTATTTTGGCCCATTCCTCCATGCAGATCTCCCCTAGAGCAGTGATGTTTTGGGGCTGTTACTGGGCAACACGGACTTTCAACTCCCTCCAAATATTTTCTATGGGGTTGAGATCTGGAGACTGGCTAGGCCACTCCAGGACCTTGAAATGCTTCTTACGAAGCCACTCCTTCATTGCCCGGGCGGTGTGTTTGGGATCATTGTCATGCTGAAAGACCCAGCCACGTTTCATCTTCAATGCCCTTGCTGATGGAAGAAGGTTTTCACTCAAAATCTCACGATACATGGCCCCATTCATTCTTTCTTTTACACGGATCAGTCGTCCTGGTCCCTTTGCAGAAAAACAGCCCCAAAGCATGATGTTTCCACCCCCATGCTTCACAGTAGGTATGGTGTTCTTTGGATGCAACTCAGCATTCTTTGTCCTCCAAACACGACGAGTTGAGTTTTTACCAAAAAGTTATATATTGGTTTAATCTGACCATATGACATTCTCCCAATCTTCTTCTGGATCATCCAAATGCTCTCTAGCAAACTTCAGACGGGCCTGGACATGTACTGGCTTAAGCAGGGGGACACGTCTGGCACTGCAGGATTTGAGTCCCTGGCGGCGTAGTGTGTTACTGATGGTAGGCTTTGTTACCTTGGTCCCAGCTCTCTGCAGGTCATTCACTAGGTCCACCCGTGTGGTTCTGGGATTTTTGCTCGCCGTTCTTGTGATCATTTTGACCCCACGGGGTGAGATCTTGCGTGGAGCCCCAGATCGAGGGAGATTATCAGTGGTCTTGTATGTCTTCCATTGTGTATAGATTGATGATGTGAAAAAAAAATGAATCAATTTTAGAATAAGGCTGTAACGTAAACAAAATGTGGAAAAAGTCAAGGGGTCTGAATAGTTTTCCGAATGCTCTGTATACACAAGCCACATTTTACCAGACATTTTGGACAGTCACTTATATGTTAACCTCGTCCCCGGGCTAATTGCACGAGTCAAGGGGAAGAGTCTGGAATGCCAGACTTCAGAGATACAGGCCCCATATTACCAGACATTTATGGTTGTGCATAGTGTTGGTGTACTGTGTCCATGTTGTATTATAGAGCTCGTCTTTCACCTTCTGTTTCAGTATAACGTTCAGCGTTCCATCCAATAGAAAGGCCAACAGCTCAGTCTCCTCCAATAGGATGGACGCAAAGACTTCCTGACACAGAGTGGGATATTGAGGTTAAATATGGGTGCTGTAGTTTGGGATGTAGACGGGGCCTGAAGGGAGTCTCTATTTTTATTTTATTTTTTACAACAGAAGAAAAGCAGACAGCTGTAGTTTATCATGCAGGACCACGGCAGACAGACCACACTCTGCTCTCTGTTACAGATAAACACAGGACCACGGCAGACAGACCACACTCTGCTCTCTGTTACAGATAAACACAGGACCACGGCAGACAGACCACACTCTGTTCTCTGTTACAGATAAACACAGGACCACGGCAGACAGACCACACTCTGCTCTCTGTTACAGAGAAACACAGGACCACGGCAGACAGACCACACTCTGCTCTCTGTTACAGAGAAACACAGGACCACGGCAGACAGACCACACTCTCAGACCCTGTTCTCTGTTACAGAGAAACACAGGACCACGGCAGACAGACCACACTCTGTTCTCTGTTACAGAGAAACACAGGACCACGGCAGACAGAGCACACTCTGCTCTCTGTTACAGAGAAACACAGGACCACGGCAGACAGACCACACTCTGTTCTCTGTTACAGAGAAACACAGGACCACGGCAGACAGACCACACTCTGTTCTCTGTTACAGAGAAACACAGGACCACGGCAGACAGACCACACTCTGTTCTCTGTTACAGAGAAACACAGGACCACGGCAGACAGACCACACTCTGTTCTCTGTTACAGAGAAACACAGGACCACGGCAGACAGACCACACTCTGTTCTCTGTTACAGAGAAACACAGGACCACGGCAGACAGACCACACTCTGTTCTCTGTTACAGAGAGAAACACAGGACCACGGCAGACAGACCACACTCTGTTCTCTGTTACAGAGAAACACAGGACCACGGCAGACAGACCACACTCTGCTCTCTGTTACAGAGAAACACAGGACCACGGCAGACAGACCACACTCTCAGACCCTGTCCTGATAGACTCTGTCCTACCATAGGAAGGTCCCTGTATTCCCTAAACTCCTGGGATTCACTACAGAGGTTAAAGGGAATATGAATGAGTCAACCTACATACCAGGTTACGCCCATAGAGTTAGAAGGATCCTATTTACTATCAAACCATTCTACATCCTTCCACAAAACATGACTCACACTGTAACTTAGCGACACCTCCCCTTCCTGGGGGAGGGGGGGGGGGTGACTAACTGTCCATAGCCTCTTCATCCTGACTGTGTTGTAAACAATGGACCGGCAAACGATTCCTCCTTGAATGAATATGAAAGACACAGTCATCGTGGGTCATGACTGAGGTAAAAGGAAGGAAGGATGGAAGGGAGGGAGGGAGGGAGGAAGGAAGGAAGGAAGGAAGGGAGGGGGGGAGGGAGGGAGGGAGGGAGGGAGGGAGGGAGGGAGGGAGGGAGGAAGGAAGGGAGGGAGGGAGGGAGGGAGGGAGGGAGGGAGGGAGGAGGGAGGGAGGGAGGGAGGGAGGGAGGGAGGGAGGGAGGGAGGGAGCAAGCAAGGAAGCAAGGAAGCAAGGAAGCAAGGAAGCAAGGGAAAAAAGAAAGAAAGAAAGAGGAAGGAAGGAAGGAAGGAAGGAAGGAAGGAAGGAAGGAAGGAAGGAAGGAAGGAAGGAAGGAAGGAAGGAGAAAGCCACATCAGAAGACAACAGGCAGATAGAAAGTCTATTCACTGGACAAGGTGTCTGTAACCTGCTATAAACAAGGTGTCTGTAACCTCTAAACAAGGTGTCTGTAACCTCTAAACAAGGTGTCTGTAACCTGCTCTAAACAAGGTGTCTGTAACCTCTAAACAAGGTGTCTGTAACCTCTAAACAAGGTGTCTGTAACCTGCTCTAAACAAGGTGTCTGTAACCTCTAAACAAGGTGTCTGTAACCTGCTCTAAACAAGGTGTCTGTAACCTCTAAACAAGGTGTCTGTAACCTCTAAACAAGGTGTCTGTAACCTGCTCTAAACAAGGTGTCTGTAACCTCTAAACAAGGTGTCTGTAACCTCTAAACAAGGTGTCTGTAACCTCTAAACAAGGTGTCTGTAACCTCTAAACAAGGTGTCTGTAACCTGCTCTAAACAAGGTGTCTGTAACCTCTAAACAAGGTGTCTGTAACCTCTAAACAAGGTGTCTGTAACCTGCTATAAACAAGGTGTCTGTAACCTCTAAACAAGGTGTCTGTAACCTCTAAACAAGGTGTCTGTAACCTCTAAACAAGGTGTCTGTAACCTCTAAACAAGGTGTCTGTAACCTGCTATAAACAAGGTGTCTGTAACCTCTAAACAAGGTGTCTGTAACCTCTAAACAAGGTGTCTGTAACCTGCTCTAAACAAGGTGTCTGTAACCTGCTATAAACAAGGTGTCTGTAACCTGCTATAAACAAGGTGTCTGTAACCTCTAAACAAGGTGTCTGTAACCTCTAAACAAGGTGTCTGTAACCTGCTATAAACAAGGTGTCTGTAACCTCTAAACAAGGTGTCTGTAACCTACTATAAACACGGTGTCTGTAACCTACTAAAC
Source organism: Oncorhynchus gorbuscha (assembly GCF_021184085.1). Classification (NCBI taxonomy): domain Eukaryota; kingdom Metazoa; phylum Chordata; class Actinopteri; order Salmoniformes; family Salmonidae; genus Oncorhynchus; species Oncorhynchus gorbuscha. The sequence continues at coordinate 140,903 of NW_025745804.1, read as the reverse complement.
AAGGTGTCTGTAACCTCTAAACAAGGTGTCTGTAACCTCTAAACAAGGTGTCTGTAACCTCTAAACAAGGTGTCTGTAACCTGCTATAAACAAGGTGTCTGTAACCTGCTCTAAACAAGGTGTCTGTAACCTGCTCTAAACAAGGTGTCTGTAACCTCTAAACAAGGTGTCTGTAACCTCTAAACAAGGTGTCTGTAACCTCTAAACAAGGTGTGTGAGTTTATGAATGTGTGTGTGAGGTTATGAATGTGTGTGTGAGGTTATGAATGTGTGTGTGAGTTTATGAATGTGTGTGTGTGTGAGGTTATGAATGTGTGTGTGAGGTTATGAATGTGTGTGTGAGTTTATGAATGTGTGTGTGTGTGAGGTTATGAATGTGTGTGTGAGTTTATGAATGTGTGTGTGTCTGTGAGGTTATGTGTGTGTGTGTGTGTGTGTGTTGAATGTGTGTGTGTTGAGGTTATGAATGTGTGTGTGAATGAATGTGTGTGTGTGTGAGGTTATGAGGTTATGAATGTGTGTGTGTGTGTGAGGTTATGAATGTGTGTGAGGTTATGAATGTGTGAGCGGTGGGGGCGGAGGTCACATGGGCGGCCGTAAGAGGGATGACAGTCTGACTGTTTATTCTGTGACAGTGGTCTACTGAGTCACACACACACGGGCGGGGCGGGGCGGAGGCGGTGGTGACTCACATCGCTGTCCCCAAGCTCGCGTGCTGCGGCAGGGGAACACAGTCATCTAGGAACCATTTCTCTCTCTCTCTCTCTCTCTCTCTCTCTCTCTCTCTCTCTCTCTCTCTCTCTCTCTCTCTCATAGACACACTATCTTGGCAGGACCTCAGAAAAAAAGTAATCGAGGAACATTTTCTACTTTTCTCCCTTTTTAGCTACCTCTCTGGCTCTC
>NW_025745804.1:82500-137500 GCF_021184085.1 Oncorhynchus gorbuscha | reverse complement strand
ATTAATCTCACCTGAACAGAGTTAACCTCACCTGGACAGAGTTAACCTGAACATTCATTAACCTCACCTGGACAGAGTTAACCTGAACATTCATTAACCTCACCTGGACAGAGTTAACCTGAACATTCATTAACCTCACCTGGACAGAGTTAACCTGAACATTCATTAACCTCACATGGACAGAGTTAACCTGAACATGCATTAACCTCACCTGGACAGAGTTAACCTGAACATTCAGTAACCTCACCTGGACAGAGTTAACCTCACCTGGACAGAGTTAACCTGAACATTCATTAACCTCACCTGAACATTCATTAACCTCACCTGGACAGAGTTAACCTGAACATTCAGTAACCTCACCTGGACAGAGTTCACCTGAACATTCATTAACCTCACCTGGACAGAGTTAACCTGAACATTCATTAATCTCACCTGGATATAGTTCACCTGAACATTCATTAACCTCACCTGGACAGAGTTAACCTGAACATTCATTAACCTCACCTGGACAGAGTTAACCTGAACATTCATTAATCTCACCTGGATATAGTTCACCTGAACATTCATTAACCTCACCTGGACAGAGTTAACCTGAACATTCAGTAACCTCACCTGGACAAAGTTAACCTGAACATTCAGTAACCTCACCTGAACATTCAGTAACCTCACCTGAACATTCAGTAACCTCACCTGAACATTCATTAAACTCACCTGGACAGAGTTAACCTGAACATTCAGTAACCTCACCTGAACATTCATTAAACTCAACTGGACAGAGTTAACCTGAACATTCATTAATCTCACCTGGACAGAGTTCACCTGAACATTCATTAATCTCACCTGGACAGAGTTCACCTGAACATTCATTAATCTCACCTGGACAGAGTTCACCTGAACATTCATTAATCTCACCTGGACAGAGTTCACCTCAGCTACTGGACCAGGTCATTGATGAAGGGTTATGTTGTTGTCCTCGGGTGAGATGGTGAGAATTACACACCTGTAGAACAAAGTAGAACATGTTATGAAGGAGGTTAATTGTGTCAACCGCTTCATATGCCGACTGACTGGACAAGTCAGCTTGTAAACACATAATAACAGACACAGTGAAGTACAACAATCAGTTGGACTTCAGATGACCTCAGACCGGCTCCAACATCGACGTTGCCTGATGGGGGGGGGGGTGTATATGACAGAAATAAACAGGAAGTTGGCCTACAAAGCTGACTGAGGATGAAGAGCAGTGCAATGCTATATCATTGTCATTCTACAAATAGAAAGATATTTGTTTTAAGTCTGGGATTCTTCCGTAAAGCACTTTGTGACCTCGGCTGATGTCAACAATTTTTTTTTTTTTTAAATAAATGTGATTGTTTGTTTTGTATTGACGTTGTTATATCATTTCCAGCCAAGCTGGGCTGTTATAAACCGTCTGTCGGGCGCCATTTTATCAGCTCCCCCTGCGCCACAATCGGTGGGTCAAGGGACTCGACCTTGTGGATGTGCAAAGTAAAGTCTGTTTGAACTCTTACCATAAATCGTTGCTGGATGGCACCTTGACTCGAGCTCCCCGAAGTGGGAACAACAAGGTGCCAATGTTTACGCTGGTAAAATGGCCGCTTCAACTTGATTTCAGTTCGTTGCCAGGTGATCGTGGCTCGTAACCGCACAGGGTCGGCTGAAATGTCAAAAACCAACCATGTTGGGGGTCGAGGTGAGGAGAAGGATTATTTAAGATACTCTTTGAAGACGTAGGGTTTCAGATGTTTTCAGAAGATGGGCAGGGACTCTGCTGTCCCTGTTTCAGGGGGAAGCTGGTTCCACCATTGGGGTGACAGGTCAGAGGAGAGTTTGGACTGGACTGAGAGGAAGCTGCCTTCCCATTGGGGTGACAGGACAGAGAAGAGCTTGGACTGGACTGATAGGGAGCTGCCTTCCCATAGGGGTGACAGGTCAGAGAAGAGCTTGGACTGGACTGAGAGGAAGCTGCCTTCCCGTAGGGGTGGGAGGGCTAAGATACCTGGGGTGGCAGAACGGAAATCTCGGGCTCTGTGTTAATGGTCTTACATGGTTTAATATTGTCACAATCAGTGGTGTCAAATGCTGCAACATTATTCTAGATATATTTTTCTGCAGTCTTTGAGAAATAATGATATTTTAATTTGGAAAAATTGATTGACTGGTCAATTGACATGGACTGGCTGCGTAAAAACCCAATACCGTGCTTGTCCTACCATCTAGTGGCCACAGTGGAGTACTGCACCAAGAAAAACAACTTTTTTGCCAAAAGGTCCCAGAACAGCCAATTCAGTCATCGAAATCTTTATAAAACATAATAATATATATATATTTTGATGAATGAAACTGTGTTATGTTTATTTTGTTAGTATGCAGAGATACGTAGTTTAATGATGAGGTGCTCTGTGTTACAAACAGTGGTGTGTGTGAGTTTTGATGAGGTGTTTCAAACAGCGAGTCAATGGTGATGCATCTAAAACCACACACAAGTACCTCACCACAACTAAATCACGTCCTGTCTCACTCTCTCATGCCCCAGAACCAGACCCAGACAGCAAGAAACAGAACCAGACCCAGACAGTTAGAAACAGAATCAGACCCAGACAGCAAGAAACAGAATCAGACCCAGACAGTTATAAACAGAACCAGACCCAGACAGTTGTAAACAGAACCAGACCCAGACAGTTAGAAACAGAACCAGACAGTTATAAACAGAACCAGACCCAGACAGTTAGAAACAGAATCAGACCCAGACAGTTAGAAACAGAACCAGACCCAGACAGTTATAAACAGAATCAGAACAAGACAGTTAGAAACAGAATCAGAACCAGACAGTTAGAAACAGAATCAGACCCAGACAGTTGTAAACAGAATCAGAACCAGACAGTTAGAATCAGACCCAGACAGTTAGAAACAGAATCAGACCCAGACAGTTAGAAACAGAATCAGACCCAGACAGTTATAAACAGAACCAGACCCAGACAGTTAGAAACAGAATCAGAACCAGACAGTTAGAAACAGAATCAGAACCAGACAGTTAGAAACAGAATCAGACAGTTAGAAACAGAATCAGACCCAGACAGTTAGAATCAGAACCAGACAGTTGGAATCAGAACCAGACAGTTAGAAACAGAATCAGACCCAGACAGTAAGAAACAGAATCAGACCCAGACAGTTATAAACAGAACCAGACCCAGTCAGTTATAAACAGAATCAGAACCAGACAGCTAGAATCAGACCCAGACAGTTATAAACAGAACCAGACCCAGACAGTTAGAATCAGACCTAGACAGTTAGAAACAGACCCAGACAGTTATAAACAGAATCAGACCCAGACAGTTATAAACAGAATCAGAACCAGACAGTTAGAATCAGACCCAGACAGTTAGAAACAGAACCAGACCCAGACAGTTAGAATCAGACCCAGACAGTTATAAACAGAATCAGAACCAGACAGTTAGAATCAGACCCAGACAGCGAGAAACAGGGAGACGAAGGAACTAAGAAACTTTATACAATTTAATAGATTTTCACAAAAGACTATAAAACATCACAAGGGCTCCTAACATATGGCCGCCGGTGCCATGGCAACAGGGTTGGTGGTGGAATGCTTGGGGGCCAGCACAGGACTCCAGCACTCCACTCCCAAGTCACAGTTAGCACACACACACACACACACACACACACACACACACACACACACACACACACACACACACACACACACACACACACACACACACACACACACACACACACACACACACACACACACACACACACACACACACACACACAAACATAAGCTAGCACGCATGCACGCACACGCACACACACATGCTAGCACGCATGCACACACACATGCTAGCACACATGCACACATGCTAGCATGCATGCACGCACACACACACACATGCTAGCATGCATGCACGCACACACACACACACATGCAAGCACGCATGCACACACACACACATGCTAGCACGCATGCACACGCATGCACACAGTCTGTCAGTCCGGACTGACGGACTGACAGAGTGACGGAGTAACGGACTGACGGAGTGACGGACTGACGGAGTGACGGACTGACGGAGTGACGGACTGACGGACTGACGGCGTGACGGAGTAACGGACTGACGGAGTGACGGACTGACGGACTGACGGAGTGACGGAGTAACGGACTGACGGACTGACGGAGTGACGGAGTAACGGACTGACGGAGTGACGGACTGAGGGACTGACGGAGTGACGGACTGACGGAGTAACGGACTGACGGACTGACGGAGTGACGGACTGACGGACTGACGGAGTGACGGACTGACGGACTGACGGACTGACGGTCTGACGGAGGACGGAGTGACGGAGTGACGGACTGACGGACTGACGGAGTGACTGATCTAGTCATTGTTTCTAGCCTCCCCCAGTACCCTGAGCTTTAGTCACTGTTACTAGCCGCCCCCAGTACCCTGATCTATAGTCACTGTTACTAGCCTCCCCCAGTACCCTGAACTATAGTCACTGTTACTAGCCTCCCCCAGTACCCTGCCCTGAACTATAGTCACTGTCACTAGCCTCCCCCAGTACCCTGAACTATAGTCACTGTTACTAGTCTCCACCCAGTACCCTGAACTATAGTCACTGTTACTAGCCTCCGCCCAGTACCCTGCCCTGAACTATAGTCACTGTTACTAGTCTCCACCCAGTGCCCTGAACTATAGTCACTGTTACTAGTCTCCCCCAGTACCCTGATCTATAGTCACTGTTACTAGCCTCCCCCAGTACCCTGAACTATAGTCACTGTTACTAGTCTCCACCCAGTACCCTGAACTATAGTCACTGTTACTAGTCTCCCCCAGTACCCTGAACTATAGTCACTGTTACTAGTCTCCCCTAGTACCCTGAACTATAGTCACTGTTACTAGTCTCCCCCAGTACCCTGAACTATAGTCACTGTTACTAGTCTCCCCCAGTACCCTGAACTATAGTCACTGTTACTAGCCTCCCCCAGTACCCTGAACTATAGTCACTGTTACTAGTCTCCCCCAGTACCCTGAACTATAGTCACTGTTACTAGTCTCCCCTGAACTATAGTCACTGTTAATAGTCTCCCCCAGTACCCTGAACTATAGTCACTGTTACTAGTCTCCCCCAGTACCCTGAACTATAGTCACTGTTACTAGTCTCCCCCAGTACCCTGAACTATAGTCACTATAGTCACTGTTACTAGTCTCCCCCAGTACCCTGAACTATAGTCACTGTTACTAGTCTCCCCCAGTACCCTGAACTATAGTCACTGTTACTAGTCTCCCCCAGTACCCTGAACTATAGTCACTGTTACTAGTCTCCCCCAGTACCCTTAACTATAGTCACTGTTACTAGTCTCCCCCAGTACCCTGAACTATAGTCACTGTTACTAGTCTCCCCCAGTACCCTGCTCTGAACTATAGTCACTGTTACTAGCCTCCCCCAGTACCCTGAACTATAGTCACTGTTACTAGCCTCCGCCCAGTACCCTGAACTATAGTCACTGTTACTAGCCTCCCCCAGTACCCTGAACTATAGTCACTGTTACTAGTCTCCACCCAGTGCCCTGAACTATAGTCACTGTTACTAGTCTCCCCCAGTACCCTGATCTATAGTCACTGTTACTAGCCTCCCCAGTACCCTGAACTATAGTCACTGTTACTAGTCTCCCCAGTACCCTGCTCTGAACTATAGTCACTGTTACTAGCCTCCCCCAGTACCCTGAACTATAGTCACTGTTACTAGCCTCCGCCCAGTACCCTGCCCTGAACTATAGTCACTGTTACTAGTCTCCACCCAGTGCCCTGAACTATAGTCACTGTTACTAGTCTCCCCCAGTACCCTGATCTATAGTCACTGTTACTAGCCTCCCCCAGTACCCTGAACTATAGTCACTGTTACTAGTCTCCACCCAGTACCCTGAACTATAGTCACTGTTACTAGCCTCCGCCCAGTACCCTGCCCTGAACTATAGTCACTGTTACTAGTCTCCCCCAGTACCCTGAACTATAGTCACTGTTACTAGTCTCCCCCAGTACCCTGAACTATAGTCACTGTTACTAGCCTCCGCCCAGTACCCTGCCCTGAACTATAGTCACTGTTACTAGCCTCCCCCAGTACCCTGAACTATAGTCACTGTTACTAGCCTCCCCAGTACCCTGAACTATAGTCACTGTTACTAGCCTCCCCCAGTACCCTGAACTATAGTCACTGTTACTAGCCTCCCCCAGTACCCTGAACTATAGTCACTGTTACTAGCCTCCCCCAGTACCCTGAACTATAGTCACTGTTACTAGTCTCCCCCAGTACCCTGAACTATAGTCACTGTTACTAGCCTCCCCCAGTACCCTGAACTATAGTCACTGTTACTAGTCTCCCCCAGTACCCTGAACTATAGTCACTGTTACTAGTCTCCCCCCAGTACCCTGAACTATAGTCACTGTTACTAGTCTCCACCCAGTACCCTGAACTATAGTCACTGTTACTAGTCTCCCCCCAGTACCCTGAACTATAGTCACTGTTACTAGTCTCCCCAGTACCCTGAACTATAGTCACTGTTACTAGCCTCCACCCAGTACCCTGAACTGAACTATAGTCACTGTTACTAGTCTCCCCAGTACCCTGAACTATAGTCACTGTTACTAGCCTCCCCCAGTACCCTGCTCTGAACTATAGTCACTGTTACTAGTCTCCCCCCAGTACCCTGAACTATAGTCACTGTTACTAGCCTCCACCCAATACCCTGAGCTATAGTCACTGTTACTAGTCTCCCCCCAGTACCCTGAACTATAGTCACTGTTACTAGCCTCCACCCAGTACCCTGAACTATAGTCACTGTTACTAGCCTCCACCCAGTACCCTGAACTATAGTCACTGTTACTAGCCTCCACCCAGTACCCTGAACTGAACTATAGTCACTGTTACTAGCCTCCCCCAGTACCCTGAACTATAGTCACTGTTACTAGTCTCCACCCAGTACCCTGATCTATAGTCACTGTTACTAGCCTCCCCCCAGTACCCTGAACTATAGTCACTGTTACTAGCCTCCCCCCAGTACCCTGAACTATAGTCACTGTTACTAGTCTCCCCCCAGTACCCTGCCCTGAACTATAGTCACTGTTACTAGTCTCCACCCAGTACCCTGAACTATAGTCACTGTTACTAGTCTCCCCCCAGTACCCTGCCCTGAACTATAGTCACTGTTACTAGTCTCCACCCAGTACCCTGAACTATAGTCACTGTTACTAGCCTCCCCAGTACCCTGAACTACAGTCACTGTTACTAGTCTCCCCCAGTACCCTGAACTATAGTCACTGTTACTAGCCTCCCCCAGTACCCTGAACTACAGTCACTGTTACTAGTCTCCCCCCAGTACCCTGAACTATAGTCACTGTTACTAGCCTCCCCCCAGTACCCTGAACTATAGTCACTGTTACTAGTCTCCCCCAGTACCCTGAACTATAGTCACTGATACTAGCCTCCCCCAGTACCCTGAACGATAGTCACTGTTACTAGTCTCCCCAGTACCTTGAACTATAGTCACTGTTACTAGCCTCCCCCAGTACCCTGCCCTGAACTATAGTCACTGTTACTAGCCTCCACCCAGTACCCTGAACTATAGTCACTGTTACTAGTCTCCCCCAGTACCCTGAACTATAGTCACTGTTACTAGTCTCCCCAGTACCCTGAACTATAGTCACTCTTACTAGTCTCCCCCAGTACCCTGAACTATAGTCACTGTTACTAGCCTCCACCCAGTACCCTGAACTATAGTCACTGTTACTAGCCTCCACCCAGTACCCTGAACTGAACTATAGTCACTGTTACTAGCCTCCACCCAGTACCCTGAACTATAGTCACTGTTACTAGTCTCCACCCAGTACCCTGATCTATAGTCACTGTTACTAGCCTCCCCCAGTACCCTGAACTATAGTCACTGTTACTAGCCTCCCCCAGTACCCTGAACTATAGTCACTGTTACTAGTCTCCCCCCAGTACCCTGCCCTGAACTATAGTCACTGTTACTAGTCTCCACCCAGTACCCTGAACTATAGTCACTGTTACTAGCCTCCACCAGTACCCTGCCCTGAACTATAGTCACTGATACTAGCCTCCCCCAGTACCCTGCCCTGAACTATAGTCACTGTTACTAGCCTCCCCCAGTACCCTGAACTATAGTCACTGTTACTAGCCTCCCCCCAGTACCCTGAACTATAGTCACTGTTACTAGCCTCCCCCCAGTACCCTGGACTATAGTCACTGTTACTAGTCTCCCCCCAGTACCCTGAACTATAGTCACTGTTACTAGCCTCCCCCCAGTACCCTGAACTATAGTCACTGTTACTAGCCGCCCCCCAGTACCCTGAACTATAGTCACTGTTACTAGCCTCCACCCAGTACCCTGCCCTGAACTATAGTCACTGTTACTAGCCTGAACTATAGTCACTGTTACTAGCCTGAACTATAGTCACTGTTACTAGTCTCCCCAGTACCCTGAACTATAGTCACTGTTACTAGCCTCTACCCAGTACCCTGAACTATAGTCACTGTTACTAGTCTCCCCCCAGTACCCTGAACTATAGTCACTGTTACTAGTCTCCCCCCAGTACCCTGAACTATAGTCACTGTTACTAGCCTCCACCAATTCCAGTGGGTCAGAAGTTTAAATACACCAAGTTGACTGTGCCTATAAACAGCTTGGAAAATTCCAGAAAATTATGTCATGGCTTTAGAAGTTTCTGATAGGCTGATTGACATAATTTGAGTCAATTGGAGGTGCACCTGTGGATGTATTTCAAGACCTACCTTCAAACCCAGTGCTGTCATGTTTGTCATTTATTATCATGTCTTGTCCCTGTGCTCCCCATTCTATTCGTTTCCCTCTGCTGGTCTTATTTGGTTCTTTCCCTCCACCCTAGCCCTCTCTCTCCCCCTCCCTCTCTCACTCTCTCTGAACTATCTCTCTTCTCTCTATCGCCTGAACTCCTGCTCCCAGCTGTTCCTATTCCCCTAATCATCATTTAGTCTTCCCACACCTGTTCCCGATCCTTTCCCCTGATTAGAGTCCCTATTTATTCCTTTGTGTTCCGTTCCTGTCCCCGGTTCCTTGTATTGTATTCACCATGCTGTGATTACTAGTTTCGCCCTGTCCTGTCGTGTTTTTGCTATGATTGTGTATCCCCCTGTCCTGTCGTGTTTTTTGCCTTCATCAGATGCTGCGTGTGAGCAGGTGTCTCTGTCGACTACGGCCTGACTACCCTATAAACGACCTGCAGTCTGTGGCCGCTTCTCCAGTTGTTTCCCCTCTACAAGTCTAGAGGATTTCTGTTATCCCGTTTTGACTTAAATAAACTCTGTTTCTGTTAAGTCGCTTGGGTCCTCTTTCACCTGCATGACAAGTGCCTCTTTGCTTGACATCATGGGAAAATCAAAAGACATCAGCCAAGACCTCAGAAAAATAATTGTAGACCTCCACAAGTCTGGTTCATCCTTGGGAGCAATTTCCAAACGCCTGAAGGTTCCACGTTCATCTGTACAAACAATAGTATGCAAGTATAAACACCAATTCAATTCAAGGGGCTTTATTGGCATGGGAACATATGTTAACATTGCCAAAGCAAGTGAGGTAGATAATATATAAAAGTGAAATAAACAATAAAAATGAACAGTAAACATTACACTCACAGAAGTTCCAAAAGAATAGAGACATTACAAATGTCATATTATGTATATATACAGTGTTGTAGCGATGTGCAAATGGTTAAAGTACAAATCTCTCTCTCTCACTCATTCTCTCTCTCTCACTCATTCTCTCTCTCTCACTCATTCTCTCTCTCTCATTCTCTCTCTCAGTCATTCTCTCACTCACTCACTCTCTCTCTCGCTCATTCTCTCTCTTTCTCGCTTATTCTCTCTCTCTTTCTCTCTCTCTCACTCATTCTCTCTCTCTCTCATTCATTCTCTCTCTCACTCATTCTCTCTCTCTCACTCATTCTCTCTCTCTCACTCATTCTCTCTCTCTCATTCTCTCTCTCTCACTCATTCTCTCTCTCTCACTCATTCTCTCTCTCACTCATTCTCTCTCTCTCACTCATTCTCTCTCTCGCTCATTCTCTCTCTCTCTCACTCATTCTCTCTCTCTCTCTCACTCATTCTCTCTCTCTCACTCATTCTCTCTCACTCATTCTCTCTCTCTCGCTCATTCTCTCTCACTCTCACTCATTCTCTCTCTCTCTCTCACTCATTCTCTCTCTCTCACTCATTCTCTCTCACTCATTCTCTCTCTCTCGCTCATTCTCTCTCTCTCTCACTCATTCTCTCTCACTCATTCTCTCTCTCTCACTCGCTCTCTCTCTCACTCATTTTCTCTAGCTCTCTCTCTCACCTTCTCTCTTTCTCTCTCTCTCTTTCTCTCTCTCACTCATTCTCTCTCTCACTCACTCGCTCTCTCTCTCACTCATTTTCTCTAGCTCTCTCTCTCACCTTCTCTCTTTCTCTCTCTCTCTCACTCTCTTTCTCTTACTCATTCTCTCTCTCTCTCTCTCCCATTCTCTCTCTCACTCATTATCTCTCACTCACTCTCTCTCACTCATTCTCTCTCTCACTCATTCTCTCTCTCTCACTCATTCTCTCTCTCACTCATTCTCTCTCACTCACTCTCTCTCTCACTCACTCATTCTCTCTCTCTCTCACTCATTCTCTCTCTCTCACTCATTCTCTCTCTCTCACTCATTCTCTCTCTCACTCACTCATTCTCTCTCTCGCTCATTCTCTCTCTCACTCTCACTCATTCTCTCTCTCTCTCTCACTCATTCTCTCTCTCTCTCACTCATTCTCTCTCACTCATTCTCTCTCTCTCGCTCATTCTCTCTCTCACTCACTCGCTCTCTCTCTCACTCATTCTCTCTCACCTCTCTTCTCTCTCTCTCTCTCTCTCTCTCTCTCTCTCTCTCTCTCTCTCTCTCTCTCACACTCTCTTTCTCTTACTCATTTTCTCTCTCTCCCTCCTCTTTCTCTCCCCCTCCTTCTCTCTGTCCCCTCTCCCCCCTCTCTCCCTTCCCCACCCTTCTCTCTGTCCCTCCCACTCTCTCTCTCACTCTCTGTCTCTCTCTCTCTCTTCCCCACCCTTCTCTCCCCTCCCCTCCTTCTCTCTGTCCCTCCCCCTCTCTCGCTCTCTGTTGGCCTGTCAAGTCTCCACTCATCATCTTAATTACTGATTGAGTCACTGATTACCGAGCCCAATGAGATGCCTACCAGTGTCTGCTATGGCAATAAAGCGTTCACTCCTGCTTCCTCTTAGATCTGACTCAGGTCGGGTCTGAGTCTCAAATGGCACCCTATTCCCTTTACAGGGGGCCCTGGTCAATAGTAGTGCACTGTGTAGGGAACAGAGTGCCATTTGGGATGGGGACGCATCCCAGGCCAGGTCTGGTGTTCATTCGTTGCCTACATACTGCTTCTGGGTGAGCCCATAGACTGTTGGAATCTCGGCAGATTGACTGCTCTGTAGCAGGGGCGGCAGTGTAGCCTAGTGGTTAGAGTGTAGAGGCGGGCAGGGTAGCCTAGTGGTTAGAGTGTAGAGGTGGCAGGGTAGCCTAGTGGTTAGAGTGTAGAGGTGGCAGGGTAGCCTAGTGGTTAGAGTGTAGAGGTGGCAGGGTAGCCTAGTGGTTAGAGTGGAGGGGCGGCAGCGTCGCCTAGTGGTTAGAGTGGAGGGGTGGCAGGGTAGCCTAGTGGTTAGAGTGGAGGGGTGGCAGGGTAGCCTAGTGGTTAGAGTGTAGAGGCGGCAGCGTAGCCTAGTGGTTAGAGTGTAGAGGGGGCAGGGTAGCCTAGTGGTTAGAGTGTAGAGGGGGCAGGGTAGCCTAGTGGTTAGAGTGTAGAGGCGGCAGCGTAGCCTAGTGGTTAGAGTGTAGAGGCGGCAGCGTAGACTAATGGTTAGAGTGTAGAGGTGGCAGGGTAACCTAGTGGTTAGAGTGTAGAGGCGGCAGGGTAGCCTAGTGGTTAGAGTGTAGAGGCGGCAGGGTAGCCTGGTGGTTAGAGTGTAGAGGGGGCAGGGTAGCCTAGTGGTTAGAGTGTAGAGGGGGCAGGGTAGCCTAGTGGTTAGAGTGTAGAGGCGGCAGGGTGGCCTAGTGTTTTTTTTTTTAACCTTTATTTAACTAGGTAAGTCAGTTAAGAACAAATTCTTATTTTCAATGACGGCCTAGGAACAGTGGGTTAACTGCCTGTTCAGGGGCAGAACGACAGATTTTGTACCTTGTCAGCTCGGGGATTTGAACTTGCAACCTTTCGGTTACTAGTCCAATGCTCTAACCACTAGGCTACCCTGCAGCCCAGAGAGCATTGGACTAGTAACCGGAAGGTTGCAAGTTCAAACCCCTGAGCTGACAAGGTACAAAATCTGTCGTTCTGCCCCTGAACAACCCACTGTTCCTCATCGTCATTGTAAATAAGAATTTGTTCTTAACTGACTTGCCTAGTTCAATAAAGGTAAAATAAAAATGTGTGGTTTCGGTCAGTGTGGTAAAAAGTCTCAGCTTGTCGCATTCTGGTCATGTTCTGGCTTTGGCAACGGTTGAAGGATGTCCCGTCTTGGCAACGGTTGAAGGATGTCCCGTCTTGGCAACGGTTGAAGGATGTCCCGTCTTGGCAACGGTTGAAGGATGTCCCGTCTTGGCAACGGTTGAAGGATGTCCCGTCTTGACAACGGTTGAAAGATGTCCCGTCTTGGCAACGGTTGAAGGATGTCCCGTCTTGACAACGGTTGAAGGATGTCCCGTCTTGACAATGGTTGAAGGATGTCCGTCTTGGCAACGGTTGAAGGATGTTCCGTCTTGACAATGGTTGAAGGATGTCCGTCTTGGCAGGAATAAATAAAAAATGTGGTTAGGGAGTCTTGCAATAAATGTGTACAGCATTTGGAGTATTATCCAAGATCTTACATGAAGGACTAAGAAATAGCCTGGTTAAATCAATTGCTTTGATTTTTGAATATTGACACAATCAATTGTAATTGACACAATAAATATATTGACACAATCAATTGAAATTGACACAATAAATATATTGACACAATAAATTGAAATTGACACAATAAATATATTGACACAATCAATTGAAATTGACACAATAAATATATTGACACAATAAATTGAAATTGACACAATAAATATATTGACACAATAAATATATTGACACAATAAATTGAAATTGACACAATAAATATATCGACACAATAAATACATTGACACAATAAATATATTGACACAATAAATATATAGACACAATAAATATATTGACACAATAAATATATTGACACAATAAATATATAGACACAATAAATATATTGACACAATAAATATATTGACACAATAAATATATTGGCACAATAAATGCATTATAGACACAATAAATATATTGACACAATAAATATATAGACACAATAAATATATTGACACAATAAATATATAGACACAATAAATATATAGACACAATAAATATATTGACACAATAAATGCATTATAGACACAATAAATATATTGACACAATAAATATATTGACACGCTTGGATTGCGTCCTACCTGACAGGTCGCTCCTACCAGGTGGCGTGGCGAGAATCTGTCTCCTCACCACGCGCTCTCACCACTGGTGTCCCCAGGGCTCTGTTCTAGGCCCTCTCCTATTCTCGCTATACACCAAGTCACTTGGCTCTGTCATAACCTCACATGGTCTCTCCTATCATTGCTATGCAGATGACACACAATTAATCTTCTCCTTTCCCCCTTCTGATGACCAGGTGGCGAATCGCATCTCTGCATGTCTGGCAGACATATCAGTGTGGATGACGGATCACCACCTCAAGCTGAACCTCGGCAAGACGGAGCTGCTCTTCCTCCGGGGGAAGGACTGCCCGTTCCATGATCTCGCCATCACGGTTGACAACTCCATTGTGTCCTCCTCCCAGAGCGCTAAGAACCTTGGCGTGATCCTGGACAACACCCTGTCGTTCTCAACTAACATCAAGGCGGTGGCCCGTTCCTGTAGGTTCATGCTCTACAACATCCGCAGAGTACGACCCTGCCTCACACAGGAAGCGGCGCAGGTCCTAATCCAGGAGACTTGTCATCTCCCGTCTGGATTACTGCAACTCGCTGTTGGCTGGGCTCCCTGCCTGTGCCATTAAACCCCTACAACTCATCCAGAACGCCGCAGCCCGTCTGGTGTTCAACCTTCCCAAGTTCTCTCACGTCACCCCGCTCCTCCGCTCTCTCCACTGGCTTCCAGTTGAAGACCATGGTGCTTGCCTACGGAGCTGTGAGGGGAACGGCACCTCAGTACCTCCAGGTTCTGATCAGGCCCTACACCCAAACAAGGGCACTGCGTTCATCCACCTCTGGCCTGCTCGCCTCCCTACCACTGAGGAAGTACAGTTCCCGCTCAGCCCAGTCAAAACTGTTCGCTGCTCTGGCCCCCCAATGGTGGAACAAACTCCCTCACGACGCCAGGACAGCGGAGTCAATCACCACCTTCCGGAGACACCTGAAACCCCACCTCTTTAAGGAATACCTAGGATAGGATAAAGTAATCCTTCTCACCCCCCTTTAAAAGATTTAGATGCACTATTGTAAAGTGGCTGCTCCACTAGATGTCATAAGGTGTACGCACCAATTTGTAAGTCGCTCTGGATAAGAGCGTCTGCTAAATGACTTAAATGTAAATGTAAATGACACAATAAATGCATTATTGACACAATAAATATATTGACACAATAAATATATTGACACAATAAATATATAGACACAATAAATATATTGACACAATAAATATATTGACACAATAAATATATAGACACAATAAATATATTGACACAATAAATATATTGACACAATAAATATATTGACACAATAAATATATTGACACAATAAATATATTGACACAATAAATATATAGACACAATAAATATATTGACACAATAAATATATTGACACAATAAATATATAGACACAATAAATATATTGACACAATAAATATATTGACACAATAAATATATAGACACAATAAATATATTGACACAATAAATATATTGACACAATAAATATATAGACACAATAAATACAGAATGTATAAGTATAACTTTTGGTTAAAACATTCTTATGAAAAAATATATGTATTATAATTGAATATTATAATTGAAAATATGTCACTCATCTTTGTTTTTTTTTAATTGATGAGTTTCCTTCAAACGCACATCTTATGACGCCATTTCGAGCTGAACCGTGATTGGTGGATTGAGGGGGGCGGTAACTATACATTCAGGAAGAGGTCCATGGACTGTAAACTCTGCTAGCTTGCTATTTGAATCCGATGGAAAAATAACTCCGTTTGGTCGTTAAATCGTCGTTAACCATGTCTGCAAGAAACCCGGGCATGCCCCTTGGTGAGACTCGCTTCTTTATTGTGGAAAATACATGTGTATCCTGAAACATTAGTCAAATCCAGCGAAATAGCTATCGATTGTGTTAGCATGTGCAGCTAGCTAGTATCAACTCTAGCTACTACCGTAGAGGGTGTGTTTTATGTTTAGGATATTCTTGATAATTAATGTTTTGACTGTGACACTTAGGCCTAACAGGACGAGTTTAGTTTCAAACAAATGCATGTAAGAAGTAACGTTACCGCTCGTATGTATTACAATCACTGCACATTTATCCTGTCAACTTGTAATATATATATATATATATATATATATATCTCTAACGTGAGTTAAGGAACATGCAGAGACCAGAGATACTTTGTATCATGTCTAGTGAACACCGTAAAGATAGTATCTAGTTAACGTTACGTACTGAATATTGGTGGTGTTGACTCATGATGTCCTGGATAATGTTTCACACGACACTCAGTGCAGCCAGGGTGAATCACTATCAGTGATCTCTTGTGGTCTGACTGTACTAAGATCCCGGAAAACATTTCGAAGCAGGCCTAACCATCGGTTGTTAACTACTGTAAGCCTACATGATATTCAGTAGATATCTGAACAGAATAGTGGATTCGGAGAGAAAAAGGCCTACGTATATATATATATATATATATATACTTATGTGTAAGCGTTGTGGACAGCGACCACATACCAACTAAAGTGTTTCTTATCAACCTTCCATATTGATTGTGTGTGTGTGTGTGTGTGTGTGTGTGTGTGTGTGTGTGTGTGTGTGTGTGTGTGTGTGTGTGTGTGTGTGTGTGTGTGTGTGTGTGTGTGTGTGTGTGTGTGTGTGTGTGTCAGACCTGGAATGGGTGTCCAAGGTGCGGGTGAACACCCAGGCAGTGCTGAAGAGAGCTCAGCAGATCCAAGGACGCAATAAGAACACGAAACAATGGCAGGTAGGAGGAGCCTTTGGTTTAATACCTTCATCTCCAATGTTGGGGGTTTAATACCTTCATCTCCAATGTTTTCCTTTGGGGTTTAATACCTTCATCTCCAATGTTTTCCTTTGGGGTTTAATACCTTCATCTCCAATGTTTGGGGTTTAATGCCTTCATCTCCAATGTTTTCCTTTGGGGTTTAATGCCTTCATCTCCAATGTTTGGGGTTTAATACCTTCATCTCCAATGTTTTCCTTTGGGGTTTAATACCTTCATCTCCAATGTTTTCCTTTGGGGTTTAATACCTTCATCTCCAATGTTTTCCTTTGGGGTTTAATACCTTCATCTCCAATGTTTGGGGTTTAATACCTTCATCTCCAATGTTTTCCTTTGGGGTTTAATACCTTCATCTCCAATGTTTTCCTTTGGGGTTTAATACCTTCATCTCCAATGTTTTCCATTGGGGTTTAATACCTTCATCTCCAATGTTTTCCATTGGGGTTTAACACCTTCATCTCCAATGTTTTCCTTTGGGGGTTTAACACCTTCATCTCCAATGTTTTCCTTTGGGGGTTTAATACCTTCATCTCCAATGTTTTCCTTTGGGGTTTAATACCTTCATCTACAATGTTTTCCATTGGGGTTTAATACCTTCATCTCCAATGTTTGGGGTTTAATACCTTCATCTCCAATGTTTGGGGTTTAATGCCTTCATCTCCAATGTTTTCCTTTGGGGTTTAATACCTTCATCTCCAATGTTTGGGGCTTAATACCTTCATCTCCAATGTTTTCCTTTGGGGGTTTAATACCTTCATCTCCAATGTTTTCCTTTGGGGTTTAATACCTTCATCTCCAATGTTTTCCATTGGGGTTTAATACCTTCATCGCCAATGTTTTCCATTGGGGTTTAATACCTTCATCGCCAATGTTTTCCATTGGGGTTTAATACCTTCATCTCCAATGTTTTCCTTTGGGGTTTAATACCTTCATCTCCAATGTTTGGGGTTTAATACCTTCATCTCCAATGTTTTCCTTTGGGGGTTTAATACCTTCATCTCCAATGTTTTCCTTTGGGGTTTAATACCTTCATCTCCAATGTTTGGGGTTTAATACCTTCATCTCCAATGTTTGGGGTTTAATACCTTCATCTCCAATGTTTGGGGTTTAATACCTTCATCTCCAATGTTTGGGGTTTAATACCTTCATCTCCAATGTTTGGGGTTTAATACCTTCATCTCCAATGTTTGGGGTTTAATACCTTCATCTCCAATGTTTGGGGTTTAATACCTTCATCTCCAATGTTTGGGGTTTAATACCTTCATCTCCAATGTTTGGGGTTTAATACCTTCATCTCCAATGTTTGGGGTTTAATACCTTCATCTCCAATGTTTGGGGTTTAATACCTTCATCTCCAATGTTTGGGGTTTAATACCTTCATCTCCAATGTTTGGGGTTTAATACCTTCATCTCCAATGTTTGGGGTTTAATACCTTCATCTCCAATGTTTGGGGTTTAATACCTTCATCTCCAATGTTTGGGGTTTAATACCTTCATCTCCAATGTTTGGGGTTTAATACCTTCATCTCCAATGTTTGGGGTTTAATACCTTCATCTCCAATGTTTGGGGTTTAATACCTTCATCTCCAATGTTTGGGGTTTAATACCTTCATCTCCAATGTTTGGGGTTTAATACCTTCATCTCCAATGTTTGGGGTTTAATACCTTCATCTCCAATGTTTGGGGTTTAATACCTTCATCTCCAATGTTTGGGGTTTAATACCTTCATCTCCAATGTTTGGGGTTTAATACCTTCATCTCCAATGTTTGGGGTTTAATACCTTCATCTCCAATGTTTGGGGTTTAATACCTTCATCTCCAATGTTTGGGGTTTAATACCTTCATCTCCAATGTTTGGGGTTTAATACCTTCATCTCCAATGTTTGGGGTTTAATACCTTCATCTCCAATGTTTGGGGTTTAATACCTTCATCTCCAATGTTTGGGGTTTAATACCTTCATCTCCAATGTTTGGGGTTTAATACCTTCATCTCCAATGTTTGGGGTTTAATACCTTCATCTCCAATGTTTGGGGTTTAATACCTTCATCTCCAATGTTTGGGGTTTAATACCTTCATCTCCAATGTTTGGGGTTTAATACCTTCATCTCCAATGTTTGGGGTTTAATACCTTCATCTCCAATGTTTGGGGTTTAATACCTTCATCTCCAATGTTTTCCTATACCGACTCATAAGATGAAGTGATGCTCAGTTTGTATCCTATTAGAATAAGGATGTGCAGTATTCTCAGTTTGTATCCTACTGTTAGAATAAGTATATACAGTATGTCTGGTATGGTTGTGTGTGTTATCTAGTGTTGAAGTGATGCTATTAGAATAAGGATATACAGTAGGTCTGGTATGGTTGTGTGTGTTATCTAGTGTTGAAGTGATGCTATTAGAATAAGATATACTAGTAGTATGGTTGTGTGTATTATCTAGTGTTGTGATGCTATTAGAATAAGGATATACAGTATGTCTGGTATGGTTGTGTGTGTTATCTAGTGTTGAAGTGATGCTATTAGAATAAGGATATACAGTAGGTCTGGTATGGTTGTGTGTGTTATCTAGTGTTGAAGTGATGCTATTAGAATAAGGATATACAGTAGGTCTGGTATGGTTGTGTGTGTTATCTAGTGTTGAAGTGATGTCCACACCAACCCCTTGTATTGAGAACCATCAGTTAAACACCCCGGTATGAGTTGACATCGGGCTCTGTGTTACAACATTACCCACAATGCTCCCTGTCTATCTCCAGGCGGCGTGGCTGCTGCGGGCGGTGACCTGTATTGACCTGACGACCCTGGCCGGTGACGACACACCCGGCAACGTCCACCGGCTGTGTATGAAGGCTACCCAGCCGGTACGCTACGACCTGCTGAAGAGCATGGACATGCAGGACAAAGGTAGTGGGGTGTCTGTCTGTCCGTATCTCTCTCCTCCTCACCCTGCTCTGTGTTAAATGTGCTACTCCACATCGCGACGCGCTCCTTGTTTGGGCCACTGGAGGGCGACGCGCTCCTTAGTTTACCCACTGGAGGGGCGACGTGCTCCATGTTTGGGCCACTGGAGGGCGACGTGCTCCATGTTTGGGCCACTGGAGGGCGACGCGCTCCTTGTTTGGGCCACTGGAGGGAGACGCGCTCCTTGTTTGGGCCACTGGAGGGAGACGCGCTCCTTGTTTGGGCCACTGGAGGGAGACGCGCTCCTTGTTTGGGCCACTGGAGGGCGACGTGCTCCTTGTTTACCCACTAGAGGGCGACGCGCTCCTTAGTTTGCCCACTAGAGGGCGACGCGCTCCTTAGTTTACCCACTAGAGGGCGACGCGCTCCTTAGTTTGCCCACTGGAGGGCGACGCGCTCCTTAGTTTGCCCACTGGAGGGCGACGTGCTCCTTAGTTTGCCCACTGGAGGGCGACGCGCTCCTTAGTTTGCCCACTGGAGGGCGACGCGCTCCTTCGTTTGCCCACTGGAGGGCGACGCGCTCCTTAGTTTGCCCACTGGAGGGCGGCTCCTTAGTTTGCCCACTGGAGGGCGACGCGCTCCTTAGTTTGCCCACTGGAGGGCGACGCGCTCCTTAGTTTGCCCACTGGAGGGCGACGCGCTCCTTAGTTTGCCCACTGGAGGGCGACGCGCTCCTTAGTTTGCCCACTGGAGGGGACGCGCTCCTTAGTTTGCCCACTGGAGGGCGACGCGCTCCTTAGTTTGCCCACTGGAGGGCGACGCGCTCCTTAGTTTGCCCACTGGACGCGCTCCTTAGTTTGCCCACTGGAGGGCGACGCGCTCCTTAGTTTGCCCACTGGAGGGCGACGCGCTCTCCTTAGTTTGCCCACTGGAGGGCGACGCGCTCCTTAGTTTGCCCACTGGAGGGCGACGCGCTCCTTAGTTTGCCCACTGGAGGGCGACGCGCTCCTTAGTTTGCCCACTGGAGGGCGACGCGCTCCTTAGTTTGCCCACTGGAGGGCGACGCGCTCCTTAGTTTGCCCACTGGAGGGCGACGCGCTCCTTAGTTTGCCCACTGGAGGGCGACGCGCTCCTTAGTTTGCCCACTGGAGGGCGACGCGCTCCTTAGTTTGCCCACTGGAGGGCGACGCGCTCCTTAGTTTGCCCACTGGAGGGCGACGCGCTCCTTAGTTTGCCCACTGGAGGGCGACGCGCTCCTTAGTTTGCCCACTGGAGGGCGACGCGCTCCTTAGTTTGCCCACTGGAGGGCGACGCGCTCCTTAGTTTGCCCACTGGAGGGCGACATGCTCTTGTGTTTCACATGGTATGCCTATCTTTGGTGTTGGTGAAGAGTAACTAAATATTCTGGCTGTATCTGTGTATCTAGGTGTGACTACTGCAGCGGTGTGCGTGTACCCATCTCGTGTGGCTGATGCTGTGAAGTCACTGAAAGCAGCCAACTCCAGCCTACCTGTCGCCTCAGGTAAGAGAGAGAGAGAGAGAGGAGGACAAGTCTACCTCCGGGTCATTCTGTAGTTGGACAGTCCAGGTGTATGTTGCTTAATTATAACACAATCAAAACGGCTCATACAGCCGCAACATGAATGAAATAACAGAATATTGTGACGTGGAAAAACTAGATGGTGACTCAGCGACGTCTCTCTCCATCCTGCTCCTCCTCTCCTCAGTGGCGACCGGTTTCCCTGCAGGCCAGACCTCTCTGAAGACCAGGCTGGAGGAGGTCCGTATGGCTGTAGAGGATGGAGCTATGGAGATCGATATAGTCATTAACAGGACTCTGGCCCTCACTGGCCAGTGGGAAGGTGTGGTATATATTATTATAGACACTCACTGGACATTTTATTAGGTACACCCGGCTAGTACCGGTGTCAGACCACCCTTTAGTTCCAGAACAGCCTGTTACGTACAGTCAGTCAACATGAATATGTAAACATACAGTCGGTCAACATGAATATGTACATACAGTCAGTCAGTCAGTCAACATGAATATGTACATACAGTCAGTCAGTCAACATGAATATGTACATACAGTCAGTCAACATGAATAGTCAACATGGATATGTACATACAGTCAGTCAACATGAATATGTACATACAGTCAGTCAGTCAACATGAATATGTACATACAGTCAGTCAACATGAATAGTCAACATGAATATGTACATGCAGTCAGTCAACATGAATAGTCAACATGAATATGTACATACAGTCAGTCAACATGAATATGTAAACACAGTCAGTCAGTCAACATGAATATGTACATACAGTCAGTCAGTCAACATGAATATGTACATACAGTCAGTCAACATGAATATGTACATACAGTCAGTCAGTCAACATGAATAGTCAACATGGATATGTACATACAGTCAGTCAACATGAATATGTAAACATAGTCAGTCAGTCAACATGAATATGTACATACAGTAAACATACAGTCGGTCAACATGAATATGTAAACATACAGTCGGTCAACATGAATATGTAAACATACAGTCGGTCAACATGAATATGTACATACAGTCAGTCAGTCAGTCAACATGAATATGTAAACATACAGTCGGTCAACATGAATATGTAAACCTAGTCAGTCGGTCAACATGAATATGTACATACAGTCGGTCAACATGAATATGTAAACATAGTCAGTCAGTCAACATGAATATGTACATACAGTCGGTCAACATGAATATGTAAACATAGTCAGTCAGTCAACATGAATATGTACATACAGTCGGTCAACATGAATATGTAAACATAGTCAGTCAGTCAACATGAATATGTACATACAGTCAGTCAACATGAATATGTAAACATACAGTCAGTCAACATGAATATGTAAACATAGTCAGTCAACATGAATATGTAAACATACAGTCAGTCAGTCAGTCAGTCAACATGAATATGTACATACAGTCAGTCAGTCAGTCAACATGAATATGTAAACATACAGTCAGTCAACATGAATATGTAAACATAGTCAGTCGGTCAACATGAATATGTAAACATACAGTCAGTCAACATGAATATGTAAACATACAGTCAGTCAACATGAATATGTAAACATACAGTCAGTCAGTCAACATGAATATGTAAACATACAGTCAGTCAGTCAACATGAATATGTAGTCAGTCAACAGTCAGTCAGTCAACATGAATATGTAAACATACAGTCAGTCAACATGAATATGTAAACATAGTCAGTCGGTCAACATGAATATGTACATACAGTCGGTCAACATGAATATGTACATACAGTCAGTCAGTCAACATGAATAGTCAACATGAATATGTACATACAGTCATACAGTCAGTCAACATGAATATGTAAACATACAGTCAGTCAACATGAATATGTAAACATACAGTCAGTCAACATGAATATGTAAACATACAGTTGGTCAACATGAATATGTCAACATGAATATGTACATACAGTCAGTCAACATGAATAGTCAACATGAATATGTACATACAGTCAGTCAACATGAATAGTCAACATGAATATGTACATACAGTCAGTCAACATGAATATGTACATACAGTCAGTCAACATGAATATCAGTCAACATGAATATGTACATGCAGTCAGTCAACATGAATAGTCAACATGAATATGTACATACAGTCAGTCAACATGAATATGTACATACAGTCAGTCAACATGAATAGTCAACATGAATATGTACATACAGTCAGTCAACATGAATAGTCAACATGAATATGTACATACAGTCAGTCAACATGAATAGTCAACATGAATATGTACATACAGTCAGTCAACATGAATATGTACATACAGTCAGTCAACATGAATCTGTACATACAGTCAGTCAACATGAATATGTACATACAGTCAGTCAACATGAATATGTAAACATACAGTTGGTCAACATGAATATGTACATACAGTCAGTCAACATGAATATGTACATACAGTCAGTCAGTCAACATGAATATGTACATGCAGTCAGTCAACATGAATAGTCAACATGAATATGTACATACAGTCAGTCAACATGAATATGTACATACAGTCAGTCAGTCAACATGAATATGTACATGCAGTCAGTCAACATGAATAGTCAACATGAATATGTACATACAGTCAGTCAACATGAATAGTCAACATGAATATGTACATACAGTCAGTCAACATGAATAGTCAACATGAATATGTACATACAGTCAGTCAACATGAATATGTACATACAGTCAGTCAGTCAACATGAATATGTACATACAGTCAGTCAGTCAACATGAATATGTAAACACAGTCAGTCAGTCAACATGAATATGTACATACAGTCAGTCAACATGAATATGTACATACATCAGTCAGTCAACATGAATATGTACATACAGTCAGTCAACATGAATAGTCAACATGGATATGTACATACAGTCAGTCAACATGAATAGTCAACATGAATATGTAAACATAGTCAGTCAGTCAACATGAATATGTACATACAGTCAGTCAACATGAATATGTACATTCAGTCAGTCAGTCAACATGAATATGTACATACAGTCAGTCAACATGAATAGTCAACATGAATATGTACATACAGTCAGTCAACATGAATAGTCAACATGAATATGTACATACAGTCAGTCAACATGAATATGTACATACAGTCAGTCAGTCAACATGAATATGTAAACACAGTCAGTCAGTCAACATGAATATGTACATACAGTCAGTCAACATGAATATGTACATACAGTCAGTCAGTCAACATGAATATGTACATACAGTCAGTCAGTCAACATGAATATGTACATACAGTCAGTCAACATGAATAGTCAACATGGATATGTACATACAGTCAGTCAACATGAATAGTCAACATGAATATGTAAACATAGTCAGTCAGTCAACATGAATATGTACATACAGTCAGTCAACATGAATATGTACATACAGTCAGTCAGTCAGTCAACATGAATATGTACATACAGTCAGTCATGGTCAACATGGATATGTACATAGTCAGTCAACATGAATAGTCAACATGAATATGTAAACATAGTCAGTCAGTCAACATGAATATGTACATACAGTCGGTCAACATGAATATGTAAACATACAGTCGGTCAACATGAATATGTAAACATACAGTCGGTCAACATGAATATGTACATACACAGTCAGTCAGTCAACATGAATATGTAAACATAGTCAGTCGGTCAACATGAATATGTAAATAGTCAGTCAACATGAATATGTAAACATACAGTCGGTCAACATGAATATGTACACATACAGTCAGTCAACATGAATATGTACATACAGTCAGTCAACATGAATATGTAAACATACAGTCGGTCAACATGAATATGTAAACATACAGTCAGTCAACATGAATATGTACATGAATAACATACAGTCAGTCAACATGAATATGTAAACATACAGTCAGTCAACATGAATATGTAAACATACAGTCAGTCAACATGAATATGTAAACATACAGTCAGTCAACATGAATATGTAAACATACAGTCAGTCAACATGAATATGTAAACATACAGTCAGTCAACATGAATATGTAAACATACAGTTGGTCAACATGAATATGTAAACATACAGTCGGTCAACATGAATATGTACATACAGTCAGTCAGTCAGTCAACATGAATATGTAAACATACAGTCGGTCAACATGAATATGTACATACAGTCAGTCAGTCAGTCAACATGAATATGTACATACAGTCAGTCAGTCAGTCAACATGAATATGTACATAGTCAGTCAGTCAGTCAACATGAAGATGTAAACATACAGTCAGGTCAACATGAATATGTACATACAGTCAGTCAACATGAATATGTACATACAGTCAGTCAACATGAATATGTACATACAGTCAGTCAGTCAGTCAACATGAATATGTAAACATACAGTTGGTCAACATTTTGGGGCCACTTAGAAATGTCCTTTTTTTAATCCATTAAAATTACATCAAATTGATCAGAAATACATTGTAGACATTGTTAATGTTGTAAATGACTATTGTAGCTGGAAACGGCTGATTGAACTATGATGTTGCTATGGCAGTATGAGCTATGGTGTTGCTATGGCAGTATGAGCTATGGTGTTGCTATGGCAGTATGAGCTATGGTGTTGCTATGGCAGTATGAGCTATGGTGTTGCTATGGCAGTATGAGCTATGGTGTTGCTATGGCAGTATGAGCTTTGGTGTTGCTATGGCAGTATGAGCTTTGGTGTTGCTATGGCAGTATGAGCTTTGGTGTTGCTATGGCAGTATGAGCTATGGTGTTGCTATGGCAGTATGAGCTATGATGTTGCTATGGCAGTATGAGCTATGGTGTTGCTATGGCAGTATGAGCTATGGTGTTGCTATGGCAGTATGAGCTATGGTGTTGCTATTGCAGTATGAGCTTTGTGTTGCTATGGCAGTATGAGCTTTGGTGTTGCTATGGCGGTATGAGCTATGGTGTTGCTATGGCAGTATGAGCTATGGTGTTGCTATGGCAGTATGAGCTATGGTGTTGCTATGGCAGTATGAGCTATGGTGTTGCTATGGCAGTATGAGCTATGGTGTTGCTATGGCAGTATGAGCTATGATGTTGCTATGGCAGTATGAACTATGGTGTTGCTATGGCAGTTTGAGCTATAATGTTGCTATGGCAGTATGAGCTATGGTGTTGCTATGGCAGTATGAGCTATGGTGTTGCTATGGCAGTATGAGCTATGATGTTGCTATGGCAGTATGAGCTATGATGTTGCTATGGCAGTATGAACTATGATGTTGCTATGGCAGTATGAACTATGGTGTTGCTATGGCAGTATGAGGTATGATGTTGCTATGGCGTTGCTATGACAGTGAAGGTGTGTGGTGGAGTGTCTCTCCTCAATATAAAGTGTCCATTTTTAAATCCCCTCTGTCTCCTCAGCCATGTATGAGGAGGTGTGTCAGTTCAGAGAGGCCTGTGGGGAGGCTCACATGAAGTCCATCCTGGCTATAGGAGAGCTGGGGACCTACACCAATGTCTACAAGGCTAGTCTGGTGGCTATGATGGCTGGTGAGTGTACACACACACACACACACACACACACACACACACACACACACACACACACACACACACACACACACACACACACACACACACACACACACACACACACACACACACACACACACACACACACACACACACACACAGGGCCGGTGTTATATACACTTGGGATCCAACTCGCATTTCCTCTCTCGTTGACGAATGATTTGTGAAAATCCGAGTTGAATGCGCTCATCTCTCCTGTGAATCAGGCCCAGTGATATTGTTTTTCACAAACGGTGCAGTTTGTCATGTTCTCCTGTGGGGGGCGCTGTTGATCAGGCTGTACTCTCTGTCTCTGTACTTAGCTAACCTGATGAACACTCTCTCTTTTTCTCTCACACACACACACACACACACACACACACACACACACACACACACACACACACACACACACACACACACACACACACACACACACACACACACACACACACACACACACACACACACACACACACACTGAACTGTACACTTAGCTACCCGGCTCATAATAATCCTGATTACTGTACCAAATTGTCAGCCGGTCCGATAGAGATCATTATTAAAATACATTGCTTTTGTCTCAGTGCTTCTGCTCCTTAATCTCCCCTTGTTCTATAAATTGCGTATGAGATTCCAGAAATTGAATGATAATTTTGCCTATTAATCTATGACTGCGGCTATTTTACTCCGACGCACGCACACACACACACACACACACACACACACACACACACACACACACACACACACACACACACACACACACACACACACACACACACACACACACACACACACACACACACACACACACACACACACACGCGCGCGCTAGCCAAATGGAACGAGCGTCATTACCGCCATCCTCGTTTAATAACCTCTATCAATTATCAGCTCATTAACATCCCCCATAACCCATGTACAGAATTACTCCTCTGTCTGAGGGGGGGGGGGGTTATGAGGAAGAGAGGGGGGTTATGAGGAAGAGAGGGGGTTATGAGGAAGAGAGGGGGGGGGGTATGAGGAAGAGAGGGGGGGGGTTATGAGGAAGAGAGAGGGGGGTTATGAGGAAGAGGGGGTTATGAGGAAGAGAGGGGGTTGAGGGGGTTATGAGATAGAGAGAGGGGGGTTATGAGAGAGAGAGGGGGTTATGAGAGAGAGAGGGGGGGGTTATGAGGAAGAGAGAGGGGGTATGAGGAAGAGAGAGAGAGAGGGGGGGGGTTATGAGGAAGAGAGGGGGGTATGAGGAAGAGGGGGTTATGAGGAAGAGAGGGGGTTGAGGGGTTATGAGGAAGAGAGAGGGGGAGGGTTATGAGGAAGAGAGGGGGGTTATGAGGAGGAGAGGGGGTTATGAGGAGGAGAGAGAGGGGGTTATGAGGAAGAGAGGGGGGGGTTATGAGGAAGAGGGGGTTATGAGGAAGAGAGAGGGGGGTTATGAGGAAGAGAGGGGGGTTATGAGGAAGAGAGGGGGGTTATGAGGAAGAGAGGGGGGGGATGAGGAAGAGAGAGGGGGGTATGAGGAAGAGAGAGGGGGGTATGAGGAAGAGAGAGGGGGGTATGAGGAAGAGAGAGGGGGGTATGAGGAAGAGAGAGGGGGGTATGAGGAAGAGAGAGGGGGGTTATGAAGAAGGGGAGTATGAGGAAGAGAGGGGGATTATGAGGAAAGAGGGGATTATGAGGAAGAGAGGGGGTTATGAGGAAGAGAGGGGGGTATGAGGAAGAGAGGGGGTATGAGGAAGAGAGAGGGGGGTTATGAGGGAGAGAGGGAAAGATGGTGAGCGAGTTGGGGGATTATGAGGAAAGAGGGGGGATTATGAGGAAGAGAGGGGGATTATGAGGAAGAGAGGGGGATTATGAGGAAGAGAGGGGGGATTATGAGGAAGAGAGGGGGATTATGAGGAAGAGAGGGGGATTATGAGGAAGAGAGGGGGATTATGAGGAAGAGAGGGGGGATTATGAGGAAGAGGGGGGATTATGAGGAAGAGGGGGATTATGAGGAAGAGAGGGGGGATTATGAGGGAGAGAGGGGGATTATGAGGGAGAGAGGGGGATTATGAGGGAGAGAGGGGGGATTATGAGGGAGAGAGGGGGATTATGAGGGAGAGAGGGGGATTATGAGGGAGAGAGGGGGATTATGAGGAGAGAGGGGGATTATGAGGAGAGAGTTGGGGGGTTATGAGGAAAGAGAGGGGGTTATGAGGAAGAGAGGGGGGGGGGTTATGAGGAACAGGAAGAAAGGGAGGGGGTTATGAGGAAGAGAGGGGGTTATGAGGAAGAGAGGGCGGGTTATGAGGAAGAGCGGGGGTTATGAGGAAGAGCGGGGGGTTATGAGGAAGAGAGGGGGTAATGAGGAAGAGACGGGGGGTTATGAGGAAGAGAGGGGGGGGTTATGAGGAAGAGACGGGGGTTATGAGGAAGAGAGGGGGGTTATGAGGAAGAGAGGGGGGTTATGAGGAAGAGAGGGGGGTTATGAGGAAGAGAGGGGGGGGTGAGGAAAGAGGGGGGGGTTATGAGGATGAGAGAGGGGGTTATGAGGATGAGAGAGGGGGTTATGAGGATGAGAGAGGGGGTTATGAGGATGAGAGAGGGGGTTATGAGGATGAGAGAGGGGGTTATGAGGATGAGAGAGGGGGTTATGAGGAAGAGGGAGGGGTTATGAGGAAGAGGGAGGGGTTATGAGGGAGAGGGAGGGGGTTTTGAGGGAGAGAGGGAAGAAATAAAGAAACTCTGAATGTAACAATACATAGGACATATCTGTAAAGGGCTCATCAGTCTAGTAATGTAACAATACATAGTACATATCTGTAAAGGGCTCATCAGTCTAGTAGTGTAGCAATACATAGTCTGGTAATGTAACAATACATAGTACATATCTGTAAAGGGTTCGTCAGTCTAGTAGTGTAACAATACATAGTCTGGTAATGTAACAATACATAGGACATATCTGTAAAGGGCTCATCAGTCTAGTAATGAGCTGTCGTTACAGACTAGGGAGGAGGAGGAAGAAGGGATGGGGGGGGGAAGGAGGGCAGAATAGAGGGATTATGTTTTTTGCCAGGGTTTGTGGTTCATCTATTAAAAGCGTGTCATTTCATCTTCTATTTTTATCTAGAAAGCTGATAAGACATAATTGTCTCAGAAGGAAAGGAAGGGGATAAATGTAGGGATGGAGGGGAGGGGAGGGAAGGGAATGAATGTAGGGATGGAGGGGAGGGGAGGGAAGGGAATGAATGTAGGGATGGAGGGGAGGGAAGGGGATGAATGTAGGGTTATATTGATGAGGCAGGCAGCACACACCCTCTGTTAGCTCTGTCACAGTGTCACAGACACCATATGTTCTCCTCTGGCTCTGGAGACCCTGGGAGCAGAGCAGCCCTCTCTGGAGACCCTGGGGGCAGAGCGGCCCTCACTGGAGACCCTGGGGGCAGAGCGGCCCTCACTGGAGACCCTGGGGGCAGAGCGGCCCTCACTGGAGACCCTGGGGGCAGAGCGGCCCTCACTGGAGACCCTGGGGGCAGAGCGGCCCTCACTGGAGACCCTGGGGGCAGAGCGGCCCTCACTGGAGACCCTGGGGGCAGAGCGGCCCTCACTGGAGACCCTGGGGGCAGAGCGGCCCTCACTGGAGACCCTGGGGGCAGAGCGGCCCTCACTGGAGACCCTGGGGGCAGAGCGGCCCTCACTGTAATGTCTCTGGAGACCCTGGGAGCGGGGCGCCCCTCTCTGGAGACCCTGGGAGCAGAGCGGCCCTCACTGTAATCTCTCTGGAGACCCTGGGAGCAGAGCGGCCCTCTCTGGAGACCCTGGGGGCAGAGCGGCCCTCTCTGGAGACCCTGGGAGCAGAGCGGCCCTCACTGTAATCTCTCTGGAGACCCTGGGAGCAGAGCGGCCCTCTCTGGAGACCCTGGGAGCGGGGCGGCCCTCACTGTAATGTCTCTGGAGACCCTGGGAGCGGAGCGGCCCTCAGTATAATGTTTCAGTCAGAGATACTTTAGAACTAGCTGTGCCTCTTATACTGTAGTAGTATCATATTGTTTTTTTTTTGTCCAGTCTGATGACATCTCTACATTGCCTATATTTATTCAAACAAAATTTATTTCTCGAATTTCTAGAATGTTTAAATGTGTGTGTTGTATTGTAGGTCATCTGTATGTCTAGTTTCCTATTTCTATAGCTCATTCTGCTTGAATGGGATCTCTTTGGAATTGTAGACGGTTGAAAAGCTGAGTAGATTCCATATTGATGTCAAGAAGGAATTGTGATGGTGACAATAACACGACATTCCTAACAGATCGTTATCTCACATGTTAATTCACTGCATTCGGAATGTATTCAGACCCCCTGGTTTTCCCCTCACATTTTGTTACGTTACAGCCGTTACACATTTTGTCCCCTCATCAATCTACACACACGACCCCGTAGTGACATCGCAAGACCCCGTAGTGACATCGCAAGACCCCGTAGTGACATCGCAAGACCCCGTAGTGACATCGCAAAACCCCGTAGTGACATCGCAAGACCCCGTAGTGACATCGCAAGACCCCATGATGACATCACAAGACCCCGTAGTGACATCACAAGAACCCATGATGACATCACAAGACCCCGTAGTGACATCGCAAGACCCCGTAGTGACGTCACAAGACCCCGTAGTGACGTCACAAGACCCCGTAGTGACGTCACAAGACCCCGTAGTGACGTCACAAGACCCCGTAGTGACGTCACAAGACCCCGTAGTGACGTCACAAGACCCCGTAGTGACGTCACAAGACCCCATAGTGACATCACAAAAACAGATTTGTAGAATTCTTTGCAGGAAAACAAAATGAAATATGACATTTACATAAGTATTCAGGCCTTTTACTCAGTTACTTTGTTGAAACACCTTTGGCAGTGATTACAGCATTGAGACTTCTTGGGTTTGACGCTACAAGCTTGGCACACCTGTATTTGGGGAGTTTCTCCCCTTCCTCTCTGCAGATCCTCTCAAGTTCTGTCAGGTTGGATGGGGAACGTTGCTCCCCAGATATTTTCATGTCTCTCCAGAGATGTTTGATCAGGTATCTAGTCTGGGATCTGGCTGGGCCAGCAAACATTTCAAAAAAAAACCTGTTTCGCTTTGTCATTACGGGGTTACTGTGTGAAGGTTGATGAGGGTTTAGTGTTTTTACATTTAACAAAAAGTCCAGGGTTTTGAATACCTCCCCAAATGCTCTGTAGGTCCGTTGGTGGAATGAGGTCGTCTTTTTAACAACGTCTGTGTGTGTGTTTGTGTTACAACAGGGTCGGACTTCATCAAGACGTCAACAGGGAAGGAGTCTGTCAACGCTACCTACCCTGTCGCCATAGTGATGGTCAGAGCCATCCGGGACTACTTCCTGAAGACTGGACATAAGGTATGGCTCTTAGTGTGTGTGTGTGTGTGTGTGTGCTTTTTTTCAGATTCCATTCAGTCAAGTTAGCTGAATGAACTCAGTTGTAATCGATGCCGTTCAACATCAGATATATGTTGTTACCTAAAACCAGATTGAAATGAACAATGTTCCCTGATGAATGGCCCTCCGTCCCTCGTGAAGTTGTGTGGTCGCCTCTCTGACCTCTACAGCCGTTGTTCCTGTGTCCTGTGACTCGTACACCCCACTAGGTTGGTTTTAAGCCTGCTGGTGGGATCCGTACAGCCAAGGAGTCGTTGGTGTGGCTGACTCTGATGAAGGAAGAGCTGGGAGACGAGTGGCTGAGCCCTCGCCTCTTTAGACTGGGGGCTAGTAGCCTGCTGGCTGACATAGAGAGACAGGTACACACACACACACACACACACACACACACACACACACACACACACACACACACACACACACACACACACACACACACACACACACACACACACACACACACACACACACACTCCATCCAACACACGTCTCATAACGTGACCGATTTAGTGCTGAGAGTGGAAAGGCTTGGTACTGTAGGAGACCATAATGGTTTAGTTTGTCCATTAGTCATGACCTTTTAACCTTATACATGTCAGTGTTCTCCTAATAACAACGGGGTCACAGCGGGGTCATATTGAAATGATTTACCTGTCATCCTCTTTCATCTTCCGTTTTTACTTCCTGTTTCTCTCTTCTTCTTCTTCTCTTTTTCTCCTCCAGATCTACCATCACGTGACTGGTCGCTACGCAGCCTATCACCAGATGCCCATGGCCTGAAACCACGGTTACCATTTCCAAAGTGACCAATTCCGAAACCTCACCCGAACCAGCCTATCGCTGTGCAAGATACCTCTGTTGTTGGACTTGGAGAGAGAGCCTGATGTTTTACTGTGTACAGTACTACTCGTATATCTGTCATTTTACTGTGTACAGTACTACTGGTATATCTGTCATTTTACTGTGTACAGTACTACTGGTATAGCTGACATTTTACTGTGTACAGTACTACTGGTATATCTGTCATTTTACTGTGTACAGTACTACTGGTATATCTGACATTTTACTGTGTACCAGACATACAGTACTACTGGTATATCTGGCATTTTACTGTGTACAGTACTACTAGTATATCTGGCATTTTACTGTGTACCAGACATACAGTACTACTAGTATATCTGTCATTTTACTGTGTACAGTACTACTAGTATATCTGTCATTTTACTGTGTACAGTACTACTGGTATATCTGTCATTTTACTGTGTACAGTACTACTGGTATATCTGTCATTTTACTGTGTACAGTACTACTGGTATATCTGTCATTTTACTGTGTACAGTACTACTGGTATATCTGACATTTTACTGTGTACCAGACATGCAGTACTACTGGTATATCTGTCATTTTACTGTGTACAGTACTACTGGTATATCTGACATTTTACTGTGTACCAGACATGCAGTACTACTGGTATATCTGTCATTTTACTGTGTACAGTACTACTGGTATATCTGACATTTTACTGTGTACAGTACTACTGGTATATCTGTCATTTTACTGTGTACCAGACATGCAGTACTACTGGTATATCTGACATTTTACTGTGTACAGTACTACTGGTATATCTGTCATTTTACTGTGTACCAGACATGCAGTACTACTGGTATATCTGACATTTTACTGTGTACAGTACTACTGGTATATCTGACATTTTACTGTGTACAGTACTACTGGTATATCTGTCATTTTACTGTGTACCAGTCATGCAGTACTTCTGGTACATCTGCCTCTTTGTGCCTTGAGACAGCTAGCCAGTATGGTTTCATCTAGTCCCCATCCATACTACTGGTATATCTGTCATTTTACTGTGTACAGTACTACTGGTATATCTGTCATTTTACTGTGTACAGTACTACTGGTATATCTGTCATTTTACTGTGTACAGTACTACTGGTATATCTGTCATTTTACTGTGTACCAGACATGCAGTACTACTGGTATATCTGTCATTTTACTGTGTACAGTACTACTGGTATATCTGGCATTTTACTGTGTACCAGACATACAGTACTTCTGGTACATCTGCCTCTTTGTGCCTTGAGACAGCTAGCCAGTATGGTTTCATCTAGTCCCCATCCATACTACTGGTATATCTGCCTCTTTGTGCCTTGAGACAGCTAGCCAGTATGGTTTCATCTAGTCCCCATCCATACTACTGGTACATCTGCCTCTTTGTGCCTTGAGACAGCTAGCCAGTATGGTTTCATCTAGTCCCCATCCATACTACTGGTACATCTGCCTCTTTGTGCCTTGAGACAGCTAGCCAGTATGGTTTCATCTAGTCCCCATCCATACTACTGGTACATCTGCCTCTTTGTGCCTTGAGACAACTAGCCAGTATGGTTTCATCTAGTCCCCATCCATACTACTGGTACATCTGCCTCTTTGTGCCTTGAGACAGCTAGCCAGTATGGTTTCATCTAGTCCCCATCTATACTACTGGTACATCTGCCTCTTTGTGCCTTGAGACAGCTAGCCAGTATGGTTTCATCTAGTCCCCATCCATACTACTGGTACATCTGCCTCTTTGTGCCTTGAGACAGCTAGCCAGTATGGTTTCATCTAGTCCCCATCCATACTACTGGTACATCTGCCTCTTTGTGCCTTGAGACAGCTAGCCAGTATGGTTTCATCTAGTCCCCATCCATACTACTGGTATATCTGCCTCTTTGTGCCTTGAGACAGCTAGCCAGTATGGTTTCATCTAGTCCCCATCCATACTACTGGTACATCTGCCTCTTTGTGCCTTGAGACAGCTAGCCAGTATGGTTTCATCTAGTCCCCATCCATACTACTGGTATATCTGCCTCTTTGTGCCTTGAGACAGCTAGCCAGTATGGTTTCATCTAGTCCCCATCCATACTACTGGTACATCTGCCTCTTTGTGCCTTGAGACAGCTAGCCAGTATGGTTTCATCTAGTCCCCATCCATACTACTGGTATATCTGCCTCTTTGTGCCTTGAGACAGCTAGCCAGTATGGTTTCATCTAGTCCCCATCCATACTACTGGTACATCTGCCTCTTTGTGCCTTGAGACAGCTAGCCAGTATGGTTTCATCTAGTCCCCATCCATACTACTGGTATATCTGCCTCTTTGTGCCTTGAGACAGCTAGCCAGTATGGTTTCATCTAGTCCCCATCCATACTACTGGTACATCTGCCTCTTTGTGCCTTGAGACAGCTAGCCAGTATGGTTTCATCTAGTCCCCATCCATACTACTGGTATATCTGCCTCTTTGTGCCTTGAGACAGCTAGCCAGTATGGTTTCATCTAGTCCCCATCCATACTACTGGTACATCTGCCTCTTTGTGCCTTGAGACAGCTAGCCAGTATGGTTTCATCTAGTCCCCATCCATACTACTGGTACATCTGCCTCTTTGTGCCTTGAGACAGCTAGCCAGTATGGTTTCATCTAGTCCCCATCCATACTACTGGTACATCTGCCTCTTTGTGCCTTGAGACAGCTAGCCAGTATGGTTTCATCTAGTCCCCATCCATACTACTGGTACATCTGCCTCTTTGTGCCTTGAGACAGCTAGCCAGTATGGTTTCATCTAGTCCCCATCCATACTACTGGTACATCTGCCTCTTTGTGCCTTGAGACAGCTAGCCAGTATGGTTTCATCTAGTCCCCATCCATACTACTGGTATATCTGCCTCTTTGTGCCTTGAGACAGCTAGCCAGTATGGTTTCATCTAGTCCCCATCCATACTACTGGTACATCTGCCTCTTTGTGCCTTGAGACAGCTAGCCAGTATGGTTTCATCTAGTCCCCATCCAAACAATGTGAAACTATGACGCTGAATGAATGGAGTGTTGATGAGTCCGTATTAATGAACCATTGTAGTTGTTTTGAGAGTACTATATTATAGACGAGATAAAACTCTTAATTCAGTATTTCTATTGCTGTTGTAATGAAAGATTGCCACCCATTCTAATCATGACTGTCTGGACATTTTGTTGGGAGATGTTGAAGTGTGATTAAAGACCATCAAACATTATGGATTGTTATTCACATGAGATAAAGTCAGGAAACCGTATTGTGCATTAGGTTCTGACAAAATGGAGATTGGTCTTTGGAGCTCTGACCAACAGCTCTGACCTACAGCCTCTGACCTACAGCTCTGACCTACAGCTCTGACCAACAGCCTCTGACCTACAGCTCTGACCTACAGCCTCTGACCTACAGCCTCTGACCTACCGCCTCTGACCAACAGCTCTGACCTACAGCTCTGACCAACAGCTCTGACCTACAGCTCTGACCTACAGCTCTGACCTACAGCTCTGACCTACAGCCTCTGACCTACAGCCTCTGACCTACAGCCTCTGACCTACAGCCTCTGACCTACAGCCTCTGACCTACAGCCTCTGACCTACAGCCTCTGACCAACAGCTCTGACCTACAGCTCTGACCAACAGCTCTGACCTACAGATCTGACCAACAGCTCTGACCTACAGCTCTGACCTACAGCTCTGACCAACAGCTCTGACCTACAGATCTGACCTACAGCTCTGACCTACAGCCTCTGACCTACCGCTCTGACCTACAGCTCTGACCTACAGCCTCTGACCTACCGCCTCTGACCTACAGCTCTGACCTACAGCTCTGACCAACAGCGTAACTGTAATACGATATTAAAGGACAAACCGCTTTAGGGCCTGTGTGCCCTTTATCATGGTATCTCCACTATATAATCAGCTCAGTCTATTCATGTGAACAGTTTAGGGCGCTCCACCTGTCCCTCATGGTGTGCCTGCCTGTGTGCTGAGAATGTTCCGGACCGTTCTTCTTCTGGTCTAATTTCATTAGCTGGGAGCTCGGTAAACAAAGAGAGGTTTAATGAGGGGTTGAAAGGATCTGATTGAAACCGTTCTCAGTTTGGACGCGGCTTCGTTTTGAAGACTGAAGAAAACGTTCTTCCTCTTTTTCCTTCCCTCTCTTCTTCCGGGTCGTGACCTTGACGAGAACAAAGTAGAGGATCAATGAAATAACATAATTAATTGTGTAATGGGGGATGTAAGGAGGGAGTGGAGAAATCTGTCTGTTGAGGGAGAGAGAGGGGTTGAGTCTGAGGGAGAGAGAGAGGGGTTGAATCAGAGGGAGAGAGGGGTTGAATCAGAGAGAGAGAGAGGGGTTGAGTCTGAGGGAGAGAGAGAGGGGTTGAATCAGAGGGAGAGAGGGGTTGAATCAGAGAGAGAGAGAGGGGTTGAGGGAGAGAGGGGTTGAGGGAGAGAGAGGGGTTGAATCAGAGAGAGAGAGAGGGGTTGAGTCTGAGAGAGTGAGGGGTTGAGGGAGAGAGGGGTTGAGTCTGAGAGAGAGAGAGGGGTTGAGGGAGAGAGAGGGGTTGAGTCTGAGAGAGAGAGGGGGTTGAGGGAGAGAGGGGTTGAGTCTGAGAGAGAGAGAGGGGTTGAGGGAGAGAGAGGGGTTGAGTCTGAGAGAGAGAGGGGGTTGAGGGAGAGAGGGGTTGAGTGAGGAGAGAGAGAGGGGTTGAATCTGAGAGAGAGAGGGGTTGAATCTGAGGGAGAGGGGTTGAATCTGAGAGAGAGAGGGGTTGAATCTGAGGGAGAGGGGTTGAGTCTGAGAGAGAGAGAGGGGTTGAGGGAGAGAGAGGGGTTGAGGGAGAGAGAGAGAGGGGGTTGAGGGAGAGAGGGGTTGAGTCTGAGAGAGAGAGGGGGTTGAGGGAGAGAGGGGTTGAGTCTGAGAGAGAGAGGGGTTGAATCTGAGAGAGAGAGGGGTTGAATCTGAGAGAGAGGGGTTGAATCTGAGAGAGAGAGGGGTTGAATCTGAGGGAGAGGGGTTGAGTCTGAGAGAGAGAGAGGGGTTGAGGGAGAGAGAGGGGTTGAGTCTGAGAGAGAGAGGGGGGTTGAGGGAGAGAGGGGTTGAGTCTGAGAGAGAGAGGGGTTGAATCTGAGAGAGAGAGGGGTTGAATCTGAGGGAGAGGGGTTGAATCTGAGAGAGAGAGGGGTTGAATCTGAGGGAGAGGGGTTGAGTCTGAGAGAGAGAGAGGGGTTGAATCTGAGAGAGAGAGAGAGAGAGGGGTTGAATCTGAGAGAGAGAGAGAGGGGTTGAGAGAGAGAGAGGGGTTGAATCTGAGAGAGAGTGAGGGGTTGAATCTGAGAGAGAGAGAGGGGTTGAATCTGAGAGAGAGAGAGAGGGGTTGAGAGAGAGAGAGGGGTTGAATCTGAGAGAGAGAGCGAGGGGTTGAATCTGAGAGAGAGAGAGAGGGGTTGAGGGAGAGAGAGGGGTTGAATCTGAGGGAGAGAGGGGTTGAGTCTGAGGGAGAGAGGGGTTGAGTCTGAGGGAGAGTGAGGGGTTGAGTCTGAGGGAGAGAGAGGGGTTGAGTCTGAGGGAGAGAGAGGGGTTGAGTCTGTCGAGGGAGAGAGAGGGGTTGAGTCTGACGAGGGAGAGGTGTTGAGTCTGTTGAGTGAGAGAGAGAAAGGGGTTGAGTCTTTTGAGGGGTTGAGGGAGAGAAAGGGGTTGAGTCTGTTGAGGGAGAGAGAGAGAGGGATTGAGTCTGAAGGAGGGAGAGGGATTGAATCTGAGGGAGAGAGAGGGGTTGAATCTGAGGGAGAGAGGGGTTGAATCTGAGGGAGAGAGGGGTTGAATCTGAGGGAGAGAGGGGTTGAATCTGAGGGAGAGAGAGGGGTTGAGTCTGAGGGAGAGCGAGGGGTTGAATCTGAGGGAGAGAGAGGGGTTGAGTCTGTTGAGTGAGAGAGAGGGGTTGAGTCTGTTGAGTGAGAGAGAGGGGTTGAGTCTGTTGAGGGAGAGAGAGAGGGGTTGAGTCTGAAGGAGGGAGAGGGATTGAATCAGGGAGAGAGAGGGGTTGAATCTGAGGGAGAGAGGGGTTGAATCTGAGGGAGAGAGAGGGGTTGAGTCTGTCGAGGGAGAGAGAGGGGTTGAGTCTGTCGAGGGAGAGAGAGGGGTTGAGTCTGTCGAGGGAGAGAGAGGGGTTGAGTCTGTCGAGGGAGAGAGAGGGGTTGAGTCTGTCGAGGAGAGAGAGGGGTTGAGTCTGTCGAGGGAGAGAGAGGGGTTGAGTCTGTCGAGGGAGAGAGAGGGGTTGAGTCTGTCGAGGGAGAGAGGGGTTGAGTCTGTCGAGGGAGAGAGAGGGGTTGATTCTGTCGAGGGAGAGAGAGGGGTTGAGTCTGTCGAGGGAGAGAGAGGGGTTGAGTCTGTCGAGGGAGAGAGAGGGGTTGAGTCTGTCGAGGGAGAGAGAGGGGTTGAGTCTGTCGAGGGAGAGAGAGGGGTTGAGTCTGTCGAGGGAGAGAGAGGGGTTGAGTCTGTCGAGGGAGAGAGAGGGGTTGAGTCTGTCGAGGGAGAGAGGGGTTGAGTCTGTCGAGGGAGAGAGAGGGGTTGATTCTGTCGAGGAGAGAGAGGGGTTGAGTCTGTCGAGGGAGAGAGAGGGGTTGAGTCTGTCGAGGGAGAGAGAGGGGTTGAGTCTGTCGAGGGAGAGAGAGGGGTTGAGTCTGTCGAGGGAGAGAGAGGGGTTGAGTCTGTCGAGGGAGAGAGAGGGGTTGAGTCTGTCGAGGGAGAGAGAGGGGTTGAGTCTGTCGCGGGAGAGAGAGGGGTTGAGTCTGTCGAGGGAGAGAGAGGGGTTGAGTCTGTCGAGGGAGAGAGAGGGGTTGAGTCTGTCGAGGGAGAGAGAGGGGTTGAGTCTGTCGAGGGAGAGAGAGGGGTTGAGTCTGAGGGAGAGAGAGGGGTTGAGTCTGTTGAGGGAGAGAGAGGGGCTGAGGATGAGTGGCTGCGGTTCTGGACTTTCTGGAACCCGACGTGCCTTGGCTATCAGTGTTCCACTCTGCTGTCTAGATATCTTCTGCTCAGCGTTCCACTCTGCTGTCTAGATATCTTCTGCTCGGCGTTCCACTCTGCTGTCTAGATATCTTCTGCTCGGCGTTCCACTCTGCTGTCTAGATATCTTCTGCTCGGCGTTCCACTCTGCTGTCTAGATATCTTCTGCTCGGCGTTCCACTCTGCTGTCTAGATATCTTCTGCTCGGCGTTCCACTCTGCTGTCTAGATATCTTCTGCTCGGTGTTCCACTCTGCTGTCTAGATATCTTCTGCTCGGTGTTCTCTGCTGTCTAGATATCTTCTGTTCGGTGTTCCACTCTGCTGTCTAGATATCTTCTGCTCGGTGTTCCACTCTGCTGTCTAGATATCTTCTGCTCGGTGTTCTACTCTGCTGTCTAGATATCTTCTGATTATCATCACCAATAGGAGACAGTCTAAAGCAGCAGAATAACTATGTAGATTATCATCACCAATAGGAGACAGCCTGAAGCAGCAGAATAACTATGTAGATTATCATCACCAATAGGAGACAGCCTGAAGCAGCAGAATAACTATGTAGATTATCATCACCAATAGGCGACAGTCTAAAGCAGAATAACTATGTAGATTATCATCACCAATAGGAGACAGTTATTCTGCTTTAGACTGTCTCCTATTGGTGATGATAATCTACATAGTTATTCTGCTTTAGACTGTCTCCTATTGGTGATGATAATCTACATAGTTATTCTGCTTTAGACTATGTAGATTATCATCACCAATAGGAGACAGTCTAAAGCAGCAGAATAACTATGTAGATTATCATCACCAATAGGAGACA
Organism: Oncorhynchus gorbuscha; assembly: GCF_021184085.1. Classification (NCBI taxonomy): domain Eukaryota; kingdom Metazoa; phylum Chordata; class Actinopteri; order Salmoniformes; family Salmonidae; genus Oncorhynchus; species Oncorhynchus gorbuscha. The sequence continues at coordinate 96,905 of NW_025745804.1, read as the reverse complement.
GTCTAAAGCAGAATAACTATGTAGATTATCATCACCAATAGGAGACAGTCTAAAGCAGAATAACTATGTAGATTATCATCACCAATAGGAGACAGTCTAAAGCAGCAGAATAACTATGTAGATTATCATAACCAATAGGAGACAGTCTAAAGCAGCAGAATAACTATGTAGATTATCATCACCAATAGGAGACAGTCTAAAGCAGAATAACTATGTAGATTATCATCACCAATAGGAGACAGTCTAAAGCAGAATAACTATGTAGATTATCATCACCAATAGGAGACAGTCTAAAGCAGCAGAATAACTATGTAGATTATCATCACCAATAGGAGACAGTCTAAAGCAGAATAACTATGTAGATTATCATCACCAATAGGAGACAGTCTAAAGCAGCAGAATAACTATGTAGATTATCATCACCAATAGGAGACAGTCTAAAGCAGCAGAATAACTATGTAGATTATCATCACCAGTAGGAGACAGTCTAAAGCAGAATAACTATGTAGATTATCATCACCAATAGGAGACAGTCTAAAGCAGAATAACTATGTAGATTATCATCACCAATAGGAGACAGTCTAAAGCAGAATAACTATGTAGATTATCATCACCAATAGGAGACAGTCTAAAGCAGAATAACTATGTAGATTATCATCACCAATAGGAGACAGTCTAAAGCAGAATAACTATGTAGATTATCATCACCAATAGGAGACAGTCTAAAGCAGAATAACTATGTAGATTATCATCACCAATAGGAGACAGTCTAAAGCAGAATAACTATGTAGATTATCATCACCAATAGGAGACAGTCTAAAGCAGAATAACTATGTAGATTATCAACACCAATAGGAGACAGTCTAAAGCAGCAGAGTAACTATGTAGATTATCATCACCAATAGGAGACAGTCTAAAGCAGCGTAACTATGTAGATTATCATCACCAATAGGAGACAGTCTAAAGCAGTAGTTGAATGATAATGTGCCGGGTGACGTAAAACTCACTCGCCCGTTGTCAGACTACTGGTCCTGATATTCCTGATATACATGCTAGTCTGCCTAGAACGTTCTGCTGCCCATAGGTGGAACAGCTAGTCTGCCTAGAGCGTTCTGCTTCCCATAGGTGGAACAGCGAGTCTGCCTAGAACGTTCTGCTGCCCATAGGTGGAACAGCGAGTCTGCCTAGAACGTTCTGCTTCCCAGAGGTGGAACAGCAAGTCTGCCTAGAACATTCTGCTTCCCAGAGGTGGAACAGCAAGTCTGCCTAGAACGTTCTGCTTCCCATAGGTGGAACAGCAAGTCTGCCTAGAACATTCTGCTACCCAGAGGTGGAACAGCGAGTCTGCCTAGAACGTTCTGCTTCCCAGAGGTGGAACAGCGAGTCTGCCTAGAACGTTCTGCTTCCCAGAGGTGGAACAGCGAGTCTGCCTAGAACGTTCTGCTTCCCAGAGGTGGAACGGGTAGTCAGCCTAGAACGTTCTGCTTCCCAGAGGTGGAACGGGTAGTCTGCCTAGAACGTTCTGCTTCCCAGAGGTGGAACGGGTAGTCTGCCTAGAACGTTCTGCTTCCCAGAGGTGGAACGGGTAGTCTGCCTAGAACGTTCTGCTTCCCAGAGGTGGAACGGGTAGTCAGCCTAGAACGTTCTGCTTCCCAGAGGTGGAACAGGTAGTCTGCCTAGAACGTTCTGCTTCCCAGAGGTGGAACGGGTAGTCTGCCTAGAACGTTCTGCTTCCCAGAGGTGGAACGGGTAGTCTGCCTAGAACGTTCTGCTTCCCAGAGGTGGAACGGGTAGTCTGCCTAGAACGTTCTGCTTCCCAGAGGTGGAACGGGTAGTCTGCCTAGAACGTTCTGCTTCCCAGAGGTGGAACGGGTAGTCAGCCTAGAACGTTCTGCTTCCCATAGGTGGAACAGGTAGTCAGCCTAGAACGTTCTGCTTCCCAGAGGTGGAACGGGTAGTCTGCCTAGAACATTCTGCTTCCCAGAGGTGGAACGGGTAGTCAGCCTAGAACGTTCTGCTTCCCAGAGGTGGAACAGCAAGTCTGCCTAGAACGTTCTGCTTCCCAGAGGTGGAACAGCAAGTCTGCCTAGAACGTTCTGCTTCCCATAGGTGGAACAGGTAGTCTGCCTAGAACGTTCTGCTTCCCAGAGTTGGAACAGCGAGTCTGCCTAGAACGTTCTGCTTCGCATAGGTGGAACAGGTAGTCTGCCTAGAACATTCTGCTTCCCAGAGGTGGAACAGCGAGTCTGCCTAGAACTTTCTGCTGCCCAGAGGTGGAACGGGTAGTCAGCCTAGAACGTTCTGCTTCCCAGAGGTGGAACAGGTAGTCAGCCTAGAACGTTCTGCTGCCCAGAGGTGGAACAGGTAGTCAGCCTAGAACGTTCTGCTTCCCAGAGGTGGAACAGCAAGTCAGCCTAGAACATTCTGCTGCCCAGAGGTGGAACAGCGAGTCTGCCTAGAACGTTCTGCTTCCAGAGGTGGAACAGGTAGTCTGCCTACGTGTGTGTGATCATTGAGAAGTGAAATAGCAGTTGGTCGGGTCTGTTTGTAGTTGAACACAGATTGTGTTTCTGCTCCGTTGTGGGGACTTACATGCAGCTATCTAGACAGCATATCGAGCGACTGCAGACGGAGAAGTTTTTCTTTTATAGCCTTCGATATATACTTTTGGGGATACGCCCGTTCACATCACAGCAGGGTTTATTTATTTCAACTGTTCAGAAATAGGAGAAAGACCGGCGACATCGTTATGGTTCAGAAGAGGGCAAAGAGAGAAATGTTAAGGGGAGTGTGAGCAGACGCCACGTGTGTAAAATAACAAGCTGTGAACGTAATCCGGATCCGAGGCTTTGAGACAGAGGTTTCCGAGGAGGCGCGGCAGGGGGGCAAACTCTCCGTATCGGCAGCCAGGGCCTGTTGTGATGAATCTCTGTTGTGATGAATCTCTGTTGTGATGAATCTCTGTTGTGATGAATCTCTGTTGTGATGAATCTCCTTATCTCCAGCCAGGGCCTGTTGTGATGAATCTCTGTTGTGATGAATCTCCTTATCTCCAGCCAGGGCCTGTTGTGATGAATCTCTGTTGTGATGAATCTCCTTATCTCCAGCCAGGGCCTGTTGTGATGAATCTCTGTTGTGATGAATCTCTGTTGTGATGAATCTCTGTTGTGATGAATCTCTGTTGTGGTGAATCTCTGTATCTCCAGCCAGGGCCTGTTGTGATGAATCTCCGTATCTCCAGCCAGGGCCTGTTGTGATGAAGAGTGATGAAGAGGAGGACAAGGCTAGGTGGTTAGAGTGATGAAGAGGAGGACAAGGCTAGGTGGTTAGAGTGATGAAGAGGAGGACAAGGCTAGGTGGTTAGAGTGAAGAGGAGGACAAGGCTAGGTGGTTAGAGTGATGAAGAGGAGGACAAGGCTAGGTGGTTAGAGTGATGAAGAGGAGGACAAGGCTAGGTGGTTAGAGTGATGAAGAGGAGGACAAGGCTAGGTGGTTAGAGTGATGAAGAGGAGGACAAGGCTAGGTGGTTAGTGATGAAGAGGAGGACAAGGCTAGGTGGTTAGAGTGATGAAGAGGAGGACAAGGCTAGGTGGTTAGTGATGAAGAGGAGGACATGGCTAGGTGGTTAGAGTGATGAAGAGGAGGACAAGGCTAGGTGGTTAGAGTGATGAAGAGGAGGACAAGGCTAGGTGGTTAGGTGTATGAGTTAGAGTGATGAAGAGGAGGACATTAGTTACAGGTTTAAAGTTTACAACTCTATATGATGAGAGAGCTTTGGTTCTCCTTGTAGATTCTCATCCATGCTAACGCTAAGTACATGATGAGAGAGCTCTGGTTCTCCTTGTAGATTCTCATCCATGCTAACGCTAAGCACATGTTGAGAGAGCTCTGGTTCTCCTTGTAGATTGTCATCCATGCTAACGCTAAGTACATGATGAGAGAGCTCTGGTTCTCCTTGTAGATTGTCATCCATGCTAATGCTAAGTACATGATGAGAGAGCTCTGGTTCTCCTTGTAGATTCTCATCCATGCTAACGCTAAGTACATGATGAGAGAGCTCTGGTTCTCCTTGTAGATTCTCATCCATGCTAACGCTAAGTACATGATGAGAGAGCTCTGGTTCTCCTTGTAGATTCTCATCCATGCTAACGCTAAGTACATGATGAGAGAGCTCTGGTTCTCCTTGTAGATTCTCATCCATGCTTACGCTAAGTACATGATGAGAGAGCTCTGGTTCTCCTTTTAGATTCTCATCCATGCTAAAGCTAAGTACATGATGAGAGAGCTCTGGTTTTCCTTGTAGATTCTCATCCATGCTAACGCTAAGTACATGATGAGAGAGCTCTGGTTCTCCTTTTAGATTGTCATCCATGCTAACTCTTAAGTACATGACAGCTAGCATGATAAAGTAGCCATGTGTCTGCTCCTCTCCTCCTCCCCAAGCCTGATGCAACGATAGGTATGTGAGGTGGAATCAGCTCTCCTCTGTTAGATATGAGTTAGAAGCCATGCAGCACTATACCAGATATGAGTTAGAAGCCATGCAGCACTAGACTAGATATGAGTTAGAAGCCATGCAGCACTAGACTAGATATGAGTTAGAAGCCATGCAGCACTAGACTAGATATGAGTTAGAAGCCATGCAATGCTAGATTAGGTGTGTTTAAGTTAGTGATGAAGTGGCTAGGTCTCCCTCTCCTCTCCAGACCTGATGGATGAGCCCCACTTACAGACAGATCATCTCTAATCTAGACCCATCAGGCAGCTCAGCAACGCTCAGCTTGATGAACCAGACCAATGGAGGCCGGTCCTCAGATTGATACTGGCCTCCTACCAGGTCCCCATCATCACACACGCACGCACGCGCACGCACGCACACACACGCCGACAGAGATGGCCGCCTCGCTTCGCGTTCCTAGGAAACTATACAGTTTTGGGATTTTTTACGTGTTATTTCTTACATTGGTTCCCCAGGTCATCTTAGGTTTCATTACATACAGTCGAGAAGAACTACTGAACATAAGAGCAGCATCAACTCACCATCAGTACGACCAAGAATATGACTTTCGCGAAGCGGATCCTGCGTTCTGCCTTTCACCCAGGACAATGGAATGGATCCCAGCCGGCGACCCAAAAAACGACTCCGTAAAAGGGGAAAACGAAGCGGTCTTCTGGTCAGACTCCGGAAACGGGCACATCGTGCACCACTCCCTAGCATTCTCCTCGCCAATGTCCAGTCTCTTAACAACAAGGTTGATGAAATCCGAGCAAGGGTAGCATTCCAGAGGGACATCAGAGACTGTAACGTTCTTTGCTTCACGGAAACATGGCTCACTGGAGAGACGCTATCGGAGTCGGTGCAGCCAGCTGGTTTCTCCACGCATCGCGCTGACAGAAACAAACATCTTTCTGGTAAGAAGAGGGGCGGGAGCGTATGCTTTATGGATAACGTGACGTGGTGTTGCCACAACAACATACAGGAACTCAAGTCCTTCTGTTCACCTGATTTAGAATTCCTCACAATCAAATGTCGACCCTGGGTCTCGACCCCGCCCTGTGCAACTGGGTACTGGACTTCCTGACGGGCCGCCCCCAGGTGGTGAGGGTAGGCAACAACATCTCCTCCCCGCTGATCCTCAACACGGGGGCGCCACAAGGGTGCGTTCTGAGCCCTCTCCTGTACTCCCGGTTCACCCACGACTGCGTGGCCACGCACGCCTCCAACTCAATCATCAAATTTGCGGACGACACAACAGTGGTAGGCTTGATTACCAACAACGACAAGACGGCCTACAGGGAGGAGGTGAGGGCCCTTGGAGTGTGGTGTCAGGAAAATAACCTCACACTCAACGTCAATAAAACTAAGGAGATGATTGTGGACTTCAGGAAACAGCAGAGGGAACACTCCCCTATCCACATCAATGGAACAGTAGGGGAGAGGGTAGTAGAGGAGAGGGTAGTAAGTTTTAAGTTCCTCGGCGTACACATCACAGACAAACTGAATTGGTCCACCCACACAGACAGCATCGTGAAGAAGACTGGTCGGATGAAACCTAGATTGAACTCTTTGGCCTGAATTCCAAACGTTACGTCTGGAGGAAACCTTGCACCATCCCTATGGTGAAGTATGGTGGTGGCAGCATCACGTCTGGAGGAAACCTGGCACCATCCCTACGGTGAAGCATGGTGGTGGCAGCATCACGTCTGGAGGAAACCTGGCACCATCCTTACGGTGAAGCATGGTGGTGGCAGCATCACGTCTGGAGGAAACCTGACACCATCCCTACGGTGAAGTATGGTGGTGGCAGGATCACGTCTGGAGGAAACCTGGCACCATCCCTACGGTGAAGCATGGTGGTGGCAGCATCACGTCTGGAGGAAACCTGGCACCATCCCTACGGTGAAGTATGGTGGTGGCAGCATCACGTCTGTAGGAAACCTGGCACCATCCCTACGGTGAAGCATGGTGGTGGCAGCATCACGTCTGGAGGAAACCTGGCACCATCCTTACGGTGAAGCATGGTGGTGGCAGCATCACGTCTGGAGGAAACCTGGCACCATCCCTACGGTGAAGTATGGTGGTGGCAGCATCACGTCTGGAGGAAACCTGGCACCATCCCTACGGTGAAGTATGGTGGTGGCAGCATCACGTCTGGAGGAAACCTGGCACCATCCCTACGGTGAAGCATGGTGGTGGCAGCATCATACTTTGGGGATGTTTTTAGCCTTCGATATATACTTTTGGGGATACGCCCAAATACAGGTGGGCCAAGCTTGTCGTGTCAAACCCAAGAAGAAACTTTTTACTGTTAGTCTAACCTACTTTTTACTGTTAGTCTAACCTTCTTTTTACGAAGCATGTTACAAATAAACATTTGATTTGAGAGGGCTGAATTTGTCATAAGGCCGTAGAGCCAGTCGCTCAGAGCTGACAAATCGCCTCGCTTAGATTGATTGTTTTTCTCTTGTTTTATTCATCAACGCGTTTCTCTTTTTTAGGGGCCGAGAGCAGATGTGAATAACGACACACTGCTGGCCATATTCTGTCTGTCTCTCTCTGTCTCTGTCTCTCTCTTTCTCTCCCCCCCTCTCTCTCTCTCTCTCTCTCTCTCTCTCTTTCTCTCCCCCCTCTCTCTCTTCCTCTCTCTCTCTCTCTCTCTCTCTGCAGGCCATATTCTGTCTGTCTCTCTCTTTCTCTCCCCTCTCTCTCCCCCTCTCTCTCTGTCTCTCTCTCTCTCTCTGTCTCTCTGTCTCTCTCTCTCTCTCTTTCTCTCCCCCTCTCTGTCTCTCTCTCTCTGTCTATCTCTCTCTCGCTCTCTCTCTTTCTCTCTCTCTCTGCAGGCCATACTCTCTCTCTCTCTCACTCTCCCTCCCTCTCTGCAGGCCATATCCACAGTTCAGCCCACAATGTAGTTCATAATGAGGACGAAATGTGTGTTTAGAGAGAACAGGATGGTGTCAGTAATACCTTAACTATTTATTATCAGCCCAGGGTTTCATCTGTCATTCTGTGTGTCGGCTCATGACTTCTCTCAACAGCAACATATTGGATAGGTTTTTTATAAATGACTGAGTAGCTGGGTTCTGCTCTGCCCTCCGTCACACACACACACACACACACACACACACACACACACACACACACACACACACACACACACACACACACACACACACACACACACACACACACACACACACACACACACACACACACACACACACACACACAGACATAATGATGGAGGAAAAATGTCACTGTTCTCTGATTGATAATTCACACGTCTGATGTTGGGGGTATTAATTTCAAATTTAGTCAAGTCTGTGGAGGAAAAATGATTTGAGGATTATTGATTTTAGGAAACAGACTAAAATATGTGAAGTTAAAAGATTAAGTTTGAAATGTAACAAGGATTATTACAAGAGCAGACCTCAACATATCCACATTTATATGTATTTTTAATTTAACATGTTTCAATAAATCTGACTGAATAGATGCAACAGGAGAGATGAAAATAATAATTTCTCATTAAGACAAAAAAACAACAACATTTGTATAATATATTATTATAATATTTGTATAATATATTCTTCTTCTAAAATGAAACACAATGAATAAATAAAACTTAAGTACATGATATGCTTAACATATTTATACATATTTATACATAATGTACATGAATGTTCTAACAATCTGTCATATATCTTAGATATAAATAATGTTCATGGGTTTTAAAAGCGTTACCAACACCTTTGATGAATCCCTTCTTTTGTGGTCACGAAAACACCATATACCACCCTCCAGTTTTCTCTCTCTCTCTCTCTCTCTCTCTCTCTCTCTCTCTCTCTCTCTCTCTCTCTCTCTCTCTCTCTCTCTCTCTCTCTCTCTCTCTCTCTCTGCTTCTCTCTCTCCCTCTCTCCCTCTCTCTCTCTGTCTCTCTCTCTCTCTCTCTCTCTCTCTCTCTCTCTCTCTCTCTCTCTCTCTCTCTCTCTGCTTCTCTCTCTCCCTCTCTCTCTCTCTGTCTCTCTCTCTCTGTCTCTCTCTCTCTCTCTCTCTCTCTCTCTCTCTCTCTCTCTCTCTCTCTCTCTCTCTCTCTCTCTCTCTCTCTCTCTCTCTCTCTCTCTCTCTCTCGTTCCCTCTCTCTCTCTGTCTCTCTCTCTCTCTCTCTCTCTCTCTCTCTCTCTCTCTCTCTCTCTCTCTCTCTCTCTCTCTCTCTCTCTCGTTCCCTCTCTCTCTCTCTCTCTCTCTCTTCCTCCCTCCCCCATCTCTCCCCTCCATCCATTCGGCATTGCCATGGTAGCTTAATGAGAAATAGGGTGAAATAAGGAAATGTTAACGTGTCTGATTGATGGCCACCAAATATGTCCAGGTCGGTCAAGTGTAATGGAACGACGCCGGTGGTTATTGATTAGTGTTCTGTTATCAAGGGCCAGCACATTGATCTGTGTCTACCTCCCAAATGGCACCCTATTCCCTACATAGTGCACTACTTTTGATCAGAACTTTTATAAGCCCTGGTCTTTATGAGCCCTTCCCTGAATAGGGAATAGGGCCCTGGTCTAAAATAGTGCATATATAGGGAATAGGGTGTAATGTAATGTATATTCACTGGTTCAGGGGAGGGAAGATACAGCTTTCCAGCACAGCACTGATTTGACAAAAATATATATTTTTTTACATCTATGTGTTGCTAGTTGAAGACAGGATAAATAATGTTTTATATTCATGTGTTGCTAGTTGAAGACAGGATAAATAATGTTTTATATTCATGTGTTGCTAGTTGAAGACAGGATAAATAATGTTTTATATCTATGTGTTGCTAGTTATATCTATGTGATGCTAGTTGAGGACAGGATAAATACTGTTTTATATCTATGTGTTGCTAGTTGAAGACAGGATAAATAATGTTTTATATCTGTGTTGCTAGTTGAAGACAGGATAAATAATGTTTTATATCTATGTGTTGCTAGTTGAAGACAGGATAAATAATGTTTTATATCTATGTGTTGCTAGTTGAAGACAGGATAAATAATGTTTTATATTCATGTGTTGCTAGTTGAAGACAGGATAAATAATGTTTTATATCTATGTGTTGCCTGTTGAAGACAGGATAAATAATGTTTTATATCTATGTGTTGCTAGTTGAAGACAGGATAAATAATGTTTTATATCTATGTGTTGCTAGTTGAAGACAGGATAAATAATGTTTTATATCTATGTGTTGCCTGTTGAAGACAGGATAAATAATGTTTTATATCTGTGTTGCTAGTTGAAGACAGGATAAATAATGTTTTATATCTATGTGTTGCTAGTTGAAGACAGGATAAATAATGTTTTATATCTATGTGTTGCTAGTTGAAGACAGGATAAATAATGTTTTATATCTATGTGTTGCTAGTTGAAGACAGGATAAATAATGTTTTATATCTATGTGTTGCTAGTTGAAGACAGGATAAATAATGTTTTATATCTGTGTTGCTAGTTGAAGACAGGATAAATAATGTTTTATATATCTATGTGTTGCTAGTTGAAGACAGGATAAATAATGTTTTATATCTATGTGTTGCTAGTTGAAGACAGGATAAATAATGTTTTATATCTATGTGTTGCTAGTTGAAGACAGGATAAATAATGTTTTATATATCTATGTGTTGCTAGTTGAAGACAGGATAAATAATGTTTTATATCTATGTGTTGCTAGTTGAAGACAGGATAAATACTGTTTTATATCTATGTGTTGCTAGTTGAAGACAGGATAAATAATGTTTTATATCTATGTGTTGCTAGTTGAAGACAGGATAAATAATGTTTTATATCTATGTGTTGCTAGTTGAAGACAGGATAAATAATGTTTTATATATCTATGTGTTGCTAGTTGAAGACAGGATAAATAATGTTTTATATATCTATGTGTTGCTAGTTGAATGGTGGAACTGATTCTATTTTTCTTACAAGTTGCGTTATTAGACAAGGAAATGGGTCTCGTTTTAAATGAGTCAGGATATTTAGTATCCTCGCTAGTTCTATAGGTGAGGCAACACCAGGCCTTCTGTGTGACGATGTTAACCTTTTACTGCAGTGGGCTAAATCAGGGTCACACAGAGGGATTCTGGGTAGTCTTAAACAAATCTACTTTGAAACCAAAGTATACTACCTCACACACATGGTTATGGGCTTATGAAAAAAGAAGACACCTGTATCATGTCAGATATAGAGTTTTGATATGTCTTCACTATTATTCTACAATGTAGAAAATAGTAAAAATAAAAAAATAGTTAAAAAAATAAAGAAAAATCCTTGAGTGAGTAGGTGTGTCCCAACGTTTGACTGGTTCTGTACAGACAAGAAGACTGAAATGTAACCGTTTGACATAGAAATACGGGATTTTTGCCGTAAAAAAAGTATATTAATTATGAAAAATATGGATACCATTCCACCCATAGGTCATTTGACTGAAGGAAAAGACTACAATTTATGAGATCTAAAGGCCTGACTAATATCCAGACATCATACACGTTTCATCACAGACAGACAGACAGCCAAAAGGAACACACCCTTACTTTACAATCACCTGAGCAGGGGTCTCTCTCTCTGTCTCTCCCTCTCTCTCTCTCTCTCTCTCTCTCTCTCTCTCTCTCTCTCTCTCTCTCTCTCTCTCTCTCTCTCTCTCTCTCTCTCTCTGTCTCTCCCCCCTCCCCCTCTCTCTCTCTCTCTCTCTATCTCTGTCTCTCTCTCTCTCTCTCTCTCTCTCTGTGTCTCTCTCTCTCTCTCTGTCTCTCTCTCTGTCTCTCTCTCTCTGTCTCTCTCTCTGTCTGTCTGTCTGTCTCTCTCTCTCTCTCTCTCTCTCTCTCTCTGTCTCTCTCTCTCTCTCTCTCTCTGGAATTTATTGGAAGTTCTTGGAAATTTTGCTGGAGCCTAATTCAAAGACATCCAGGTGTTGGACACAGAGAGATAATAATTGGTCCTTATTGGCTCTCACACCCTCCAATGATATTAATAATCTAATTCCAGTCCTCTTTGGTGTCCTGCCAGACTGAAATAGATAGTGATGTCTGCTACCTGGGGACTTCACTAGTGTCAGCTCCTGCTTTCTGATCCCTCCACAAAAGGAGAGGCAGGTAAAAGACGAGAGGAGGCGAGGAGGAGCGAGGAAGAGCTCTGTACCCAGGGTGCACCTTGTCTTTGAGCGATGACCTTGGTGTGGAGATCCCCGGTGACTAGAGGAGAAGAGAGTGAATACATGTTAGAGAGATCAAAACAGACCTCAGAACTCACCTGTCTCTATAGACACAGCGGAGGAACTGGAGAGGGGAGAGAGGGGGGGGGGCAGGAAGAGAGAGAAGGGGAAAGGTAGGGTGGGGGGGTGGAGAGGGACAGTGAAAAGAGAGGGAGAGAGAGTGTGAGAGAACGAGCGAGAGATGGAGGGAGAGAGAGAGAGGGAGGGAGAGAGAGATGGAGGGAGAGGGAGGGAGTGAGAGATGGAGGGAGAGTGAGAGAGAGGGAGTGAGAGAGAGAGAGAGAGAGAGAGAGAGAGAGAGAGAGAGCTCACGGACTGAATACTGTGACAGAACATGTATAAACAATAGACGTGAAGACGGATTGACGCTGTGTTTCATCATGTTTCAGTCCGTTGACTTGACGAGGCCCTGTGGTTCATCATGTTTCAGTCCGTTGACCTGACGAGGCCCTGTGGTTCATCATGTTTCAGTCCGTTGACCTGACGAGGCCCTGTGGTTTATCATGTTTCAGTCTGTTGACCTGACGAGGCCCTGTGGTTCATCATGTTTCAGTCTGTTGACCTGACGAGGCCCTGTGGTTCATCATGTTTCAGTCCGTTGACTTGACGAGGCTCTGTGGTATGGACTCAGTGGTGCTGTTATAGTAGAACTCTACTGCTTCCAGCCTCTGGTATGGACTCAGTGGTGCTGTTATAGTAGAACTCTACTGCTACCAGCCTCTGGTATGGACTCAGTGGTGCTGTTATAGTAGAACTCTACTGCTACCAGCCTGTGGTATGGACTCAGTGGTGCTGTTATAGTAGAACTCTACTGCTACCAGCCTCTGGTATGGACTCAGTGGTGCTGTTATAGTAGAACTCTACTGCTACCAGCCTCTGTCCAGATCAGAGGCAGTAGGGACGACCAGGGATGTTCTCTGTTTAGTGAGTCCTCCAGATCAGAGGCAGTAGGGGTGACCAGGGATGTTCTCTGTTTAGTGAGTCCTCCAGATCAGAGACAGTAGGGATGACCAGGGATGTTCTCTGTTTAGTGAGTCCTCCAGATCAGAGACAGTAGGGATGACCAGGGATGTTCTCTGTTTAGTGAGTCCTCCAGATCAGAGACAGTAGGGATGACCAGGGATGTTCTCTGTTTAGTGAGTCCTCCAGATCAGAGGCAGTGGGGATAACCAGGGATGTTCTCTGCTTAGTGAGTCCTCCAGATCAGAGGCAGTAGGGATGACCAGGGATGTTCTCTGTTTAGTGAGTCCACCAGATCAGAGGCAGTAGGGACCAGGGATGTTCTCTGTTTAGTGAGTCCTCCAGATCAGAGGCAGTAGTGATGACCAGGGATGTTCTCTTGATAAGTACGTGAATTGGAACATTTTACAGTCCCGCTAAGCATTCAAAATGATATGACGAAAATGTATGGAGTAAAAAGTATATTATTTTATTTTGGAACGTAGTGAATTAAAGGTAAACGTTGTCAAAAATATGACATAGTAAATATATAGTAAAGTACAGATACCCCCCTGAAAAAACTACTTAAGTAGAACTTTAAACCACTGGATGAAGGCCTTTAGACCATGATTCAGTTTACTCTGATAATGTCTGTCTGTCTGTCTGTCTGTCTGTCTGTCTGTCTGTCTGTCTGTCTGTCTGTCTGTCTGTCTGTCTGTCTGTCTGTCTGTCTGTCTGTCTGTCTGTCTGTCTGTCTGTCTGTCTGTCTGTCTGTCTGTCTGTCTGTCTGTCTGTCTGTCTGTCTGTCTGTCTGTCTGTCTGTCTGTCTGTCTCTGTCTCTGTCTCTGTCTCTGTCTCTGTCTCTGTCTCTGTCTCTGTCTCTGTCTCTGTCTCTGTCTCTGTCTCTGTCTCTGCTCTACCTCTCTGCTCTACCTCTCTGCTCTACCTCTCTGCTCTACCTCTCTGCTCTACCTCTCTCCTCTACCTCTCTTCTCTACCTTTCTCTCTCTCTCTTTCTAAATATCACACTTGACAGTGTCCTCATGTCACCTACAGTTGAACGATTCCAACCACCTCACAATATCAAAGTAGATCTGTCCCTTTCATCAGAGAATGAGACAGAGAGAGAAAGAGAGGGAGGGAAAGAGAGAGCGAGCGAACCACGGGGGTAATCTGGAGGAATGTGTATCGATGTGGTCAGGGCTTCTCGCCGCAAATGGAGATAATTACGTACGGCGGTAAGTGGTCGGGTGGATGGCGGGCTGCCTGCCTGACTCTCACCACTCGGCAGAACAAAAGCATTGCACTCTGGGTAGGCAGGCCGCTGAGGCCCCCCGCACGGCAGGGGAGCGGAGGCTCATTAGGGCGCTATTTTAACAAAGCACTTCCCTTTCCTGTACGAACGACGCGTACCGTACCCACAGCCCAGCACCATTCCTCTCTCTTTTCTCTCCCTCTCCTCACTCCCTCCTCAACAAAGGGATATAAATCTCCTTTGGGCAGGATAATTACTGAGATAATTTTATCCGTAATGATGCTTGTCAGTCAGGATTGGCTGATGAAATTAAAGACAGAAGAAAAGAAAAGTTATTCTCTGTGATTTTCTCCGGAAGATTGTGTCAGGAAGAAAGAAGACTAACTTAAAAGGAGAAGAGGAAACACTATAGTAGTTGTTAAACATTCCCCCAGGAATGAACGTGACCTTGGAAATGTTTTGTGAAGGCTGGG